>NC_042363.1:3000000-3282500 GCF_002563875.1 Besnoitia besnoiti | reverse complement strand
GAAATGTGCAGGCCGTCGCAATCATTGCCGTCGAGTCGCATTCTGCTGCAAAGCCATGATTTCCTGGGAGATTCGTACGGCAAAATAGCAAACGGAGCCGTATGTCAGCAAATGTGGGGCAGAATGCAACATACTCACAAGTACTGGAACCGTGCACGTGCAGTGCCCCACCTGCGTTTGTGCATACATGTGCACAAACGAAGTCTAAGAATTATTGGGCACCACTCACTGCCAGCGTGAAACCAGCGACCAAACAAACATTCGAGTCGTCAAACCAAATACTCATACGGGCGCCCGCGTACGCTCGGACCCACAATTCCAGCACTTTCCTGCAGAGCCGCTGAAAACTGAAAGACGGAAATGCCCGTAAAAATTGCTGACACTAACCTGGTAGGAATACGATTTCCGCCCGGGGTGCTCGTCTGCATAATGTACACGCCACAAAAAATATCAATGAACGGATGCTGGCGATTTAATACACGACTAGTTGGTGCCGGCTTATTCTGTCTCCCGCACAAAGAACGCATTGTCTCTGTAGACATGCACACGACGAAGCAGCGTCGCGTACCGGTTCATAACAGCATCTCTGTCATCTCACCCGCAGGAGGTAGACAAACAGTTACCGAAAGCGCGCGTTTTCCCGTAGGCATGGGACAGCTCGTATTCCTGAGCCGTTTGTATTATGGACGGACGTTGCTCAACACCAGAGGCGAGACGGCGGCCACAGGTCTTACTTTTTCACAACGGAAAGCATGGTTTCGGTGAACTGCTCCAGCTTCTTCATGTCAGGAACGTATTCGTCCTGTTCCCTGAGTCGCACATCGGGAAATCGCAAACTGCGAAATTCACGAAGCATCACGATGGGTTTCTACGAAGATATCATTGCACTGAAACAATGAAACGATTATCCTGGTGCCTCGTCGTTGCAGCTGGTGTCTATTTCATCTCCGTTGTTGATTGAAAGGGAGAAGGCTCTAGACGGCACCTGCCCCCCCCCCCCCCTTTCCCCAGGGAAGGTCTCCCTCATAGGCATTCGAAGAACGCCACGGTCCGTTGTGCTTTCCTGGTAATGAAACGATCTTACACCGTGAGAGACAATGGGTATTGCTTTTTATTTTTCCGTGCGCTGGCTATGCGTGGCATGCGTCTGGTACAGATTGCTATTCGAAACGAAAAACGAAAAACCACGTATGCACGACGTAAACCTCCCCTCCCCCCCCCCCCTCCCCCTCCCCCCCCGCCATTCCAGTACAACTGGTGCGAGGTCACACAGAAAACGGCGTCCTGACGCCTCCCGGTAGGTAAGCAAAAAGTATTTCCCCCGGGCCGAATGTACAATAGCTTCAGACAGCGTCTCTGCCCCTCTCTCTCACGAATCGTGGAGCGACGCAGAGGCGTCATTTTATTACCCGTAAATGAAGAGGCACGGGACGTCGAGAGGCGCCAGGATCTGCGACAACTCCTCCTCTGTGAGGTCCGTAGAGAACATATCATCGTCTCCGAGTCGCTGAGTCAAACTTAGCAACCTGCGGGTATGTAGTAGAGACAGCAAAGCAAGCTGCTACGCTGGCCTTTGCCATATACTCAGAAGGACTTCTGCGAGCCTATCCGTCGCTCGCCTAGACGTGTCGCCCTTCCAGCGCTCACCACAACACGACCCAAAAGACGCCCCAACAGCATAGACCGGTACGCTGTCCTTTCACGGCAGTGCCTGTTCGGTTTTCTTGCATACCGTTTAAAGCACAAGCATAAGGTTGTCAATACAGGTATTACCCGTATTCGGAGACACCCCCACAAGCCGCGTCCTTTATGAGCATAAGCGCAAGCTTTTGTTTTTTCTTCCATATTTCCGCGTGTCTTTGCCGTGCGCAGCTCAACTGCAAGTCATCTTGCGACACCAGATCAATGCTACTGTTAGCTCACTGCTTGACACCCGAGCTTCGAAGAAGCGCGTAAATCATGTTGCTCTTCACTAACACGCGTATACCTAAATCATTCTCGGCAGTGCACTAAATGCACGTTTTCCGTCTTCCTGCCGATACGCATTCTTCTCAGTGAACCCAAGGAAGAGAAAACGCGCAATGGGATCGTCTCCGCCTACCTCTTTGCCGTGAAGTGGCAGCCCATAACGCGCTCCGGCAAAACTCCATCTGGTTCGCCTTTCTCCACGAGTCGCATCGCCTCCTCCACAAGATGTTTCGTGGTGGCGCCGCTGAGCAGCGACTGCAAAAACATACTACTGTCATAGGGGATGAGCAACTGCCGATGCGCTTCACGACCTTTCACGAAACACCGAAGATGACCCCGATGAGGCATAAGACAGCCAACATCTCAAGATTGGGTTCCATGTCCCCTTTCACCAATATACCGTGAGCCTTGAACCTCGCCTTTGGTTGGCTCCGAATGCCTTAAGCCTCGTATGGGGTTGACTGGAAGTAGTGCAGCAATATCCCTCCCCGTTCCGCGCTGCTTCCGTCTGCTCTGCTTGTGGAAACCCTCAGGCAAAATCAGTTCCCCGTCTTACGAAGGCCTCTCTGTCGCTAATAGCCGAGAGGAGGATGGCGCCGTCGATTTTCGACTGCGGATCTTGGCTCGCATTCACGTGCCGGAGATAGCTGACAATGTCCTGTGCGCCTGTGGAGTGACCCGCCATCACGACCTTCTTCATGCGCATTTCCTTCCTCAGGTAGCGCACCTGAGGACGAAAGAACATAATGAAAAGGGATGATGTGCCCCCCTCCTGCAGCTCGAAAACACGCTGTCCAACAACTCTCCGGCGCGCCAGCGTCGGTGGCAGTGAGACTGCTTTCTTCAGTCAAATCCCGCCCGAGGGTGCAACGTTTGCTCTTCACCTCCATACAGTACACCGCCACTGATCTCGCAGGCTAACGACAGCAGAGCTAGACGAGCGCCACTGTCCCAGGCCACTCCACCGCATCAACAGGGACTTCCGGCAGATGTCACACTCGTCAATGTGTGGTCAAGCGAATAATAAACAGGAAATTTCGTCTCAAGTTTATTCTCCCACAACCAGCAATTGAAGATGCTAGGAGCGTTACTTTTTCCCCCATGTCGTATTAGACTGCAGGCGAATCTCCACATTGCTTCAAGAAGCCCTCGGCTGCTCTAAGCACAACGATGAGCCGAATTTTCTGCTACATGCATATAAATAATTATGTATTCATGTACCGATATCTGTCAGACAAAATGCCTCAGCTGTTCCTGCAAAAACGAGTCAGCTGCAACTGCAGGCCCCTTGAAATCACTGCCGCAGACCGCAATGACAGCTGGATTCCACTGCCTACTCATTCGGCTACACTGTGGCTCGGCCTGAGGACGTACAACGACTTCCAATTCACGGGCGTCTTGCTGAAGCGTGGACATGCCGCATGACCCGAAGGAGGAGGACAGGTTGACCTGAAAGCAGAGTTCCGGCACCAGAGATTCACGACCTACTGAACGTTTCTCCCCATGTGACACGGGTTGTATCATATTAACGCGCAGGAAGGAAGAGATCAAGCAGTCGGAAGACGTCCGCAAGGACGTGTCACATCGCGGTGGAGCTACCACTTGGGTCCAGGGAGACAAACAAAAGAAACCAATGCGATATGTAGCTGCACAGCCAGACCTTGTAATCTCGTGAAGTACACGAGCGGATCTCCTACACATTCGGGTTCATTCTCGTCAGCGGGTGTCGAGCTGCAGTGTGGACTTTAAACACTGTTTCTCCATGACTAATGCAGTACAGTTTGTCGCGGCAGATTGCGAGTACGGACGGTGTCACAGTGTAAAACGCACTTTTGTTCAGTCGCCGTAAGACACAAAGCGGGATGGCACAGACTTGCATATAACACGCGTGCGCATATACGTGCTTGCGCAAGACCGTACGCACACATGTGCATTAAAGCATTTGCGCATGAGTAACAAGCCAAAGGAATTCGCACAGACGTAAACAAGGGGAACTATGAAAGTGGAGTACGCCTGTCCACGTAACGGGCGGCAATGAGATGTCGGGCACGCCAGTGCCAAACTCTCGCATGACACTGTGGCTTCTTGCCAGGCAGCACGCATCCGTTGAATAAAATGCGATCGGAGGCTGAGGGCCGAAGTTGTGCCCACACCCTCACCTGAATGGTAGCGAAGCCAAGGCGATCGACTGCTTGCGCGAGGGAGGGCAGCCAGCCGTGGGACATCATTCCTGCGGCATGCGGTAGCATAACGGAACTCAGAAACTGCAGTGCGCCCGCCTGACTCCCTCCTATGGCATGAATGAATCAGAAGACGTGCCTCTCACATGTCACAAGGCTGCAATCGACCACGACCGGTTTAAGGATCCACGAATATCGGAGAGGAGAGCGCCATAATCCGCCAGCAGAAGACGGAAACGCCGTACAGGTCTTTTAACAAGACCACACGTCATTCAAAACAACCCGGGAAGCAGGTAAATCTAATTCTCACATGCGCATAAACATACGTCGCCAATCTGTTCCTTTGATACACGAGATCTGCAGTCAACGACGAACAGGACTAAGCAAGCTGCTATGTATACTGCGATGACACTTTGAGAATTGCTGAACTGAATAGCTGTGCTGGAGGGGTAGCACCAAATTTCCGAAACACGATAATACTTGTGACCGAGTGTGAGATAGCAGGGTGACTACTGATACGGCAGTTTCGCTGTCTGTGACCGCGTGCACGCCGGCAGCCTATGAAATAGGGAAGGAGGTTCTGTACAGCTCACAGGTGTTGTGGATGCCGTGGAATACCTGGCCTCGGGGGTTCCATTATATTATAGTATATTGTTTTACAGTATATTATATATGTCTGCTAATAACTATGGACTTCTGTACGGGACTACATGGTCAAACCGAAGTTCGGGTGGACTGTCATATATCCTGTAGTGGGCGAGTAAGCCTACCTTCTGTGAGACCCGAGACGAACAGCAACGCGCATTCGTTGCCGTCGGCATACGAGGCGAAGAGCAAAACGTTGGGATGCCCTCGGCACGGCTGTGCCAAAACACCGCGCATGCACGGGCCTCGTCCCGAAATTTCTCCATTTGTGTTTCCGTTTGCAGCATCGATTGAAGGCATCGCCTTGAGCGACGCAGTGGAACCTTTAGACTCCATCTCGCGTTAGAACAGTACGGCGTCAGTGGCGATTCTCCGGGCACGATTCCGCCTAGGGCTTCCACCGAAGAAGATGGATGCAAGATATCTTGGAGATGATTCACTCAATTATACCTCTGCACTCCAACTCTTGGCTCTCGTTGAAGTTCGTAGATCGGTTTAGGGTTTAGGGTTATTCAGGGCAAAGCAATGCAAAGTGTCACGCTGCGGTAGAGGAAGAAGAGACGTAAAGGTGTGAGGCAAAGAAACCTCGTAAACAGGTGAGAAAACGTTTCTTCGGTTGGTATTCTCCAACGGTTTACAGAGTTCGCTTCTTCAGGATGGAGCCCATCCGGCGCACACGTAAAACACCTCTGAGCGGAGAATACCCTAGAGAGGGAACCCAAAGAGGGCAACTTTGGGCCGTCTGTTCAGTGCAAAAGTGCAATCACAGCGGATTCTGTGGTGCCGACCCAGAAGAGAAACGCCAGCCTTTGCTCTGGCTATCCTGCGAAGTCCCTTGCGACCCTTCAGGCACGTCAGAAGCAGGAAATTGTATGTCAGCACCGCAATAAAGCAGAACTCGACACGCCGCGTGACCAGCAACTCTATCGGCGCAGAAAAGAGAAGGAGGACAGACACGGACGTTCAATATGTCCGGAAACTCTACACATTTTTTTTAGAAAAGAGAGAGATGGAAACGCGGCCGCTGCGCTTGCTCCCGCGCCGCCGCTGGCGATGATTTAGGGGGACACCGCTGGAGATGATTTAGGGGGACACCGCTGGCGATGAGTTGGGGGGACACCTTTTCTCAGGTCTGCTGGTTGTATCTGCACGTGAGGTGGTTGCCCCAGTGAGCTCCTAGCTTCAGCAATGGGCATGTATCCAGAAGCAAAGCTGTGGAAACCCGATGAACATAGTCACGGTCACGAGTGTGAATCCTTGCTCAGGATTCATCTCGCGGCGAGTTGCTGTAATACGATTACTTGAGCAGCCCGTTGACTCACCACGGACGCACTAGCAGTCCCCAACAGAAACGCAGATATGGAGAGGCAGGTCGCTGCAGACTGAAAGCTGTTAAAACCAGCAGAGTTGATGCCTGTTGTCAACGGCTTCTAGATTTCCAGAGTGAAGCTGCTGCTGTTCTCGGTATTGAGCCTCGTGCGTGCATTTAGCCACATGGTGACAACACCACCGACGGCGCGAGTGGGAGCCGACAAAGTTCACTAGCAGGCCTGCCTTCGATGAAGTCTATGGGATACACAGTGCCGTCTTCTCAGCGCTTGTGTTACGCAATGTGTGTATCCACCTTCCAAATAAATGTCGCTATGTCACCTGGGACTGCCCCGGGGACCCCACACACGGCAAAGGGGAGGGAGGTAGGGCGGAACAAGCCAGAATTTGTGAGTGTATTGGAGTGGAACGCTGTCTGTTTCGCAGAAGAGCCCATTATTCTTCTTACAAGGAAAAACTAAGATACTAAGTAGGTCCGCAAGGGAGCGGAGAGTGTTAGCTTTCCACAGACGCCCCCCCCCCCCGGCCCCCCCCTTTGCGCAGACATTGCGCGCTGCCTTGACAGATGGGTTTATTATTGGAGAGACCCGCCGAACCGCGTCGGCACGGGACACCTTGGAAGTCCCAGCGCGAGGAAAAGGTTGCTCCAAGAAGGAAATTTTGAGCACAAACTGGAATTGTGAACTGAGGAGGGCAAAATACGTGTACAGTCTTGTGGTGACAGTGAAGTGAACAAGAGGAGCGGTACGGTCGGCGGACCGGCCGTGGTGGGCAGAGGCAATGGTGGGGGAAATGGGTGTGCCCCCTGCTACCGGTGAGATGGTGAGAGATACGAGAGGAATAGGGAGGACGGCAAGGCCGAGCCCTGTGGTCGAACCCGTCACGTGTGGGCCTGTGACGATCCCCCGATACGACATCTTGACCTGTTTCCGAGACTTTCCCGAGCCACTTTGTCGCTTTCTCTTCTTCCAACCTCTCTCTCTGCGCTGGTCATGCTACGGTGGCTTGAAACACGCGGACACCAAGCTGTGTGGAAGCAACGTAAGTGAGTTAGCGTCTTTACCCCCCACAGGCTAAGCTTAGCATTTCGTAGCGCGGATAGCCGAAAAATTTCACTTACAAAGGGTCCTCTGAACACTTCTCCTCCGCCTCTCCACTTTGCCTCCGGGCTCTCGTGAACGCACTCTCCACCGTCGTTTACGAACTCTGTTGTCTCCCCTCGTCTTATTTGATTTCTCGCATTTCCCTTTTCTCGCAGACGCCCGTTCCGTCCGCTTCAGCACCCTAGCAGGAAGTTCCCCTCTGCGTCTCGTCTTTTTAACGCGTCCAAATATCCAGGGACTGTTTTCACAATCAGTTTGGTCTGTTCAGCTCCTGCATGCTTTTTTTCTCATGCCAGGATCCGGGTTCGGTAGAAAGCTGTGCGGTTGTATGTGCATCTGGCTCCGTCCTCTCGGTGGGTTACGAAAAGAAGGTGTTGTCCGTGCAGGCGAGAAGAAGATTCCAGACGTTACATGTCCATTCCCTTACCCTGGACGTGTCCCAGAACAAGAGTAACGACCCACTGCCTTCTCGCTGGGCGGCTTCTCGATTTATTGGCTTGACCGTTCCTAGTGCTTCCTTTCCTCTCCTGGCTCCCCTTCCATCTTTCAGGTCTCCCGTCCGGCGCCCCTTTCATGAACGTTCGTCAACGGACTTCATCCTCAAGCGAAGGCGGCCTTTCCCACTTCCTGCAGGAACATAGAGCTAAGGTTTTGGATAGAAATAATTTGTTCAAGTTTCTGCCCGGCTTCGTAAAAGATGGCTACTCTTGCAGACTCGGCGTGCTCCGACGTTGAGACGGAACAGGTGCAGGATCTGAGTAACCCAGATGTTGTCACCAAGTATCGTACTGCTGCAGATATCGCTAATGGAGCGCTGAAGAAGGTGAGCACACATCCCGCAGTCAAAATCATAGCACGCAAAACATGGGGTCTACTGTGCCTCCCGTGTCCGTATCGTCGTCGAAGCGTACGGGGAAGATTGGCCGAGAGGGGAGAGCCAACAAATTATGTACTTCATTGAGGCTGGGACAGGGTGGTGTCGCCTCACACAGGTGGATGTAGACAGACAGTCACAGGGGGTATCATCGTGGGTTTTTCGTATCTTCTGTTGCTGTTGCTCCTGCGGTTCTCAACTGCAACGCGAAGGGTGTGTGCCCTCAGTGACGCAGCAGTCAGTCAGTTGCAATCGCACGTAAACACGGGGGCAACTATGCGATGGGGAGTGCCGTGGCGGAGCTCTGTGGCGCCTTGTTCAATTCAGGTGATTTGCGGCTGCGTGCCGGGAGCTGACGTCTACGCGTTGTGCAAATTGAGCGACGCCTACATTACGGAGGCGTGCTCCAAGGTGTATAACAAGAAGGAGAATGGGAAGAAGATGGAGAAGGGGATTGCCTTCCCAACTTGCATCTCCGTTAATGAGACCTGCGGGCACTTCTCCCCTGTCGACGAGACCCCGGAGACCAACAGAGTTTTGGTCGAAGGCGACATCGTCAAGATTGATTTGGGCTGCCACGTCGACGGATACTCCGGTGTTGTCGCCTACACAGTCGTGTGCGATGCAGTCTTGCCCAGCGTCTTCGAGGCTAGCGCGGCAGGCAAGGCCGTCGCCCACATCTCCGGCAGGAAGGCGGACGTCATCAAGGCGTGCTGGACAGCTGCAGAGGCATGCATGCGTCTTGTTAAGGCAGGCCATAAGAGCACAGACCTCACAAAGACCATCGAACTTGCAGCAAAGCAATACAACTGCATCCCTGTGCAGGTGAGGTCCTCGCAGCATCGGAAAGGTGTTTGTATTGGGACACTGGCGGCAAGCTGTTGTCAACACTCGTGTGTGGCAGTCGTCTTGCGCGCTGCAATGAAGGAATCACGGTGCTTCGGGGTCTTCCACAAGCACGTCATCCACGAGGTTGGGGAGTCGGCCCAAGCTAGCTCTCCGGAAAGGTCGAACCAAGCCTACGGTACTTAACTTTTTGGCGCGTACGCTTCTGTCTTCTTGTGTATGGTTCAGGGCGTCCTTTCTCACCAGCTCAAGCGTTACGTCATCGAGGGAAGCAAATGCTTCGCCGGCGTGGCACCTGGCCCAGGCGAAGACAAGGTAAGAATGAAGTCGAAATTATGTTTGTGTGTGGAGCCCGGAAGAAATACCGGTGAAGTTCCAAGAGTTTTTGTCAACATGATCTGCTTCCACGCTCTCCTGTGTATACTGCGCGTGTTAGAAACAATGGGCTGGCATTGCATACTCAGTGGTGCTTGACTAGACGGCGAGGGTGCTGTGCGTATAACCGGATGCGAGAGATTTCGCCGAGGGCAGCTTACTGGGCCAGGAGGATATCCAGTCTGTGCTTCATTTGTCGTTCCTTTTGCGGCACCGATGTGATGGTATTAATACGTCGTTAGCTCTTCACAGCACCAAGTACGTAGGCGAGACTAAGGCAGTAGCATCGACGTTTAACAGTTTCTACAGCCTGAGCAGGAAGACCGATCAAAAGTTGTTGCCCGGTCTTGTGGTTGTGTGTTGTCTCAGCCAGAGGAATTCGAGTTCGAAGTCAATGAAGTCTATGGTGTTGACATCGTCATTTCCACAGGTGAGCGTCATTACAGCGCGTTGGATAGAGATATTTTCGGCAGTGTGGTCAGTTTTGAGGGCGGACATGCCGTTAAATGGAACGAGTGGAGGAAGAAAGCGGGGGCTTAATTCATTCAGGGGGCGTTTGATCGTTCGACTGTTTGCTCACAGGTGAAGGAAAGGTACGGGGCACAGTGATCAAGCCAACAGTTTACAAGCGCGCGGTCGATCGCACGTACATCCTGAAGTCGCAGCTCGGTCGTCACTTCATGAGCGAAGTCCAGAATAGTAAGTCGTGGAAGATATTCGCTTGGGTTGGGGTTCGAAAAGTTGATGCGACAGAGTGAAGGAAAGAGTGTCGCATATTGGCACTGTTGTGAATCAAGGGGCATGGAAGCATACTATGAGCGAGACCATGCTGTGGCATAGTATAGGCGCTATTAATGCAGGTCTGTGATTTAGTCGGGTTTTTTTCTAGTTTGCAGTTAGTTCTGTATGTACTCGGCAGAGAGTAATTGTCGTCGGAAGTGGGTGTGCGTTTGCAGCGTCCTATCCAAACATGGCATGGCTTAATTTCGCTTTGCGTAAGAGGGGCGAATTTTCTTCATGTGCAACCAAATTTATACGGTGTGATGTGCTTTGTAGAATATCCGACCTTGCCGTTTTCCCTTCGCGGCTTTTCCGATGACAGAGCATGCAAAGTGGGTGTCGCAGAGGCGATGCGCCACGAGCTGCTTCACCCTTACCCGGTTATGACAGGTACGGACCACTTCAGGTAGAGGCATTTGATAGTGTGTCAACATCTTCCGGGTGTGTTTTTCCGACGTCATTGAATTGTGCTTCTGCATGCGTGGAGTTTTTAGTTTTGTGATGCTGGCGGAGTTTCAATCAATAATCTCCGTGGGGTGCTCATTGTTGTCCCGGGGAGCAGTATCGGCTGCCAGTAAGCAGACTGCTTTTCCCTAGGAGAGAATGCTGTCTTTTCCCGTACCAGCCTTGTCTCGTCTATTTGCGTTATACTCAGAGAAACAAGGAGAATATGTTGCACAGTTCAAGTTCACTCTCCTTCTCCTCCCCACGGGCACAAAGAAGGTAAGCCCAGGATGCCACCAGACAATCCGACTAGGCTCGAAGCGAGCGAAGTAAATCTGTCATTGGGCTGCTGCTTGTCGCGATGCTCTGGTTCACCTCAGCTGCGGCGCGGTATACTTAGTGATCTGCTTTGTATTTTCCTGTCCTACACAGACATGCGGCGTAAATCGTATTGCTCTACACCAACGGTGACATATCCGTCTTCTTCGAGTTACAATCTTTTGGGCTGTGTATGGTGGCAAGGTTGATTTTTCAGTGCTAAGATTGATGGACAACGGGGGGCCACGTCATGCCTGCCGTTTTCGAATGTGCCATTCTTTTTGTAGGTGACTGGCCTTCCTCTTGTGTACGAGAAAGAGTTGAAGAGCAGCCACAGCGTCGAAGATGAGAGTCTTAAGGCGTTGCTTGCAACTTCTGTAAATCCGAAGAAACTGAAGAAGCGGGCGCAGGCGGGGAAGAAGGAGGATGGAGCGAATGACGCATAGTGTTAACAGCAGCGGACAAAACTGTCGGTCGGCTGGAGCTTCTCATCTGCCTTCTGCCACGCCGGATACCCGAGCCGTATGCAAGTGCATGCCTGCATGCATGCGGCTTTGGAGGACAGCCGTTAGGAGAGCTGTCAAAGCAGATAACGTAGCGATGCATATGCGTCTCCTACTTCTCCGCCTCCGCAGAGGAAGTAGAAGTGACAAACAAGACCTGAGGCATGGGGTTGCAGTTTGGGAAAACACGCAGTTGCAAGGCGTCATGAGGACGAGAACACGCTGAAGCCGAAGAGGGGTCACGGATGCACAAAGGTGGCACTTGGCAGTTTGTGCGGCTTGTGCATGTATTCTCTCCTCCTTTTGTCCAGTCTCACATCGTCATATTGAACTCAAGGTGTTAGGCGAATGAAGAAAAAAGCGACCCTCTCATCGATTGTCTTGAAGTGTGGACGCGTGATCGCGTAATTTGCTGCTTTGAGCAGAACACATGCTAGTCTGTTGTTCTGAATTTGTTCCCTTGGGCGTCCCTCTAGGCAGCCCCAAATCCTCTGAAGGGCAGCAGCGTCGCGCAATGTCCACGTCCTAGTCTTAAGCTGTGTACGAACAAAGAAGCTGCTTGAAGTGCGATTCTTTTGTTTTGTCCTTTGTCATGCCTTTCCCCCTTATGCCCTGCCCCTCGACGGCTCCCATATCTCGTCAGCAAAGCAGTATCAATGATGCAAACAGTCTCATCGTGGCACAGGAGCGTGCTGCAGCCCGTTGTGCACAAAGGAGCGCTGTGCTCACACTGCACGCAAAGAAATCCAGAGCGTTTCGGACAGTACACTGGAGAACGGAAGGCGGGTGCAGCCGTTGGGGTCGTATTTATCTGAATATATGCATATGTTCTCAAGAAATCAGCTAAATGAAAGTGGCCTTCCTAGCAAAGTACGTAGTTTTCAGGTGGACGTCCACGCATCGAGCGAAAAAGTGAATACTGTTGAGCAGGGAGAGAGGCCTAAAACAGCGCTCACGCGCTCTATCGGTATCGGGACTAGGGAGTGGCTCATGAGTAAACGAAGTTGTACGCTGCCGAATAAAGGTATTGGGCGCTGCTCGTCCTCGCGTTGAGACTTGTGGGCTAAGTCGTTTCACAAAATGTGTAGGCGATAGGTGAGACGATGGAAATTCGTATCGTGCGTTGCAAATCGTAGAGTGAAACCGATATGAGCCTGCGTGGTGGAGTCTCGGACACTCTGTCAAGGACAAGCATGTAGCGCCCACTTGTACGGATGTCACCCGTGCAATTATCTTGCCGTCTTGTTTAGCTACGAGAAGAAACATAAGCACAGCATGAAACAGGAATCGCGTATGAAAGTTCGTGTAGGGGTGGTACCAGTCTGCCACGTACAGCGTAGTCCAAGTTGGTGCGGCTAGCGGCAGCGTACACGGGGCCTCGCGATTCGTGGAGATCGGCGGCTGCTCTTGTCTCCTGTCTGGTTCGCGTAGCGCGGCTGAGCTAAATCCTGTGTGTATCGTGCGTCGAAACGCGGTCAGGGCCTTTCTTGCTTGGCAACAATACAAGGGCGCGGTCGCACGGTTAAGTGACACAGATATCAGGGTGAACAGGATTAGTCCGACGCACGATGAAAAAATGCGTATGACATCCGTTGTGATGTTTGCTTTGCCAGCCGTAGTTCTTTACATTTCCCTAGTAGTCTTCCACTGGGCACACGGCGCTCAAACTATTTATTATCGAAGTAACCCAATATCCGCTCGGCATTACATAACTCTCACACAGTTGTAGGCTTATGTGTTTCAGGTGTCTCTTGCTTATTCTTTCGAGGTCTTCTTCCACTTTTCTGCCGCCCCGACACGTCGCGAGTTGCGCACTCATGCAGTCAGTCAGTGTCCGCCCCGACGAACATATGAAGCTCATACAAGTGTCTTGGAGTAACTCGGCCCTTGTAAGGAGGCATAGAAGATCAGGGCACCCATGGTGGTGTGCGCAACTGCAAGGGGGGACACACCGATAAGGGCGTTCAATTGTGCTGCAAATTCTCGGGGCTACTTCACCAGAGGACATGGCTGTCCGCCATCTACCGCCCCACGGCGACTGAAGAAATACTTTCCAAATTAGACAACGGAAGTTGTCTGCCGCGTACTATTCTCTAAAACAAACATGCATTAACACACTCGTAATCGCTCGTCCTCGTGCTTGGCTATGGCACAAGGATGTGACGACGCTCCACAAGCGCATTCGGTGAAAGCGTGACAGACGAGAGCGAACAGGAACTCAACAGGGGGCCACGGAAAACATCCTCAACATGCAAGCTCAAGTTGCGTGTTCTCCCTATAGTGCTCCAGCTGCTTGGAGCTTCTCGATAAGAAAGCCATTGGCTTTGGCCCGCACCTGAGAGACACACATTTCAGAAAACATGCCCTAAACGCGAGTTTGTTGACGTCAAAACCCTAATTGCGTAGAACGACGTGGAGCGTATAGCGAGCCTGATAAAGCCAGAGGTAGTGCGAGAACCCCATACAGCCGGAAGCCGGTGCGTCTTCCAAAGGATCCTACACGACAAACAGGTACATGTGTTCGAGGAGTGTGACTGTCATGGCGTGCGGTTGGTTTTGTGCGCATTCTCGACGATAGGCACTGCAGGGGTCACCAAACTGGTCCTGGAATCAACAGAGGTAGTCGTTGTGCGATGGTACCTCGACCTATGAGACAGTTGTTACTTAATAGCTCACCCAAACTCACGCCTGCGGCACCACGTATTTCAAGTCCCACCCGCGAATATACGGCAGCTCAGCGCGTACAGCATGTGATTTCCACACCTTACCGTGTCATCGCCACCACCGAGGAACTGTCCCCCGATGAAAACGCGGGGAACCGAGCGAGCACCTGTTTTCTTTCCCAAGTAGTCTTGGATAGCATCCATGTACGGGTTGTTCTCGATTTGTTCAACATGCTGTCAGCAGAGGTACCACAGTTCGCCAAACGAAAAAGTGAAACCGGCTGGTGTGAGGGTTAGACACCTAATAGGGCTCTTCCTCGGAAGGGATGCTCGCGCACCATCAAAGACAACCGCCCGCTGCGCACCTGGAACAGGCGATATCAGCTAGTAGAAAGTGCATTGAGCCCGGCCCAGATCCCGTTCGGGTAGCACGACCCACGAAACAACTCATGAAACGATTGAAAAGGTCGCCAGTTGTGCTGAGAGCAACACTTGGCCGATGCTTTGTGACCACCAGGATCAACGACCCTGAAACACCGAAGAACCCGTGCTACGTCGATGTGCTGCCGAAAGAGAGGCTACGCGCTCAACACATTTACTAGGAATGAAGTCAAAATGATGTCAGTGCCCGCTTTTTCACATTGCCGCCGTGCACATCGTATCACCGGACACATGCATTAACGGAGTGCTAGCATTTTTTAAGTAATGAGCTCACCATGTCCTGCGCTTTGACAGACTGAAGCGCGGCGATCGCTTTCTGGCAATAGGGGCAATAGCTGCGTAGGAAACAGGCACAAAAATCAGTGAGAGCGCACCTTACGAAGAACGGATGACAGAGCGGGGTTCGTGGGACAGTTTGCCGTGAGTAATATCTCTCACACAGTAAAAAGTGAAGAATGAGTTATCCACGAGTCGCACGATGCCCAGTTTTATCAGGGACACAAAAAAAAGACGTGTATGCGCATGCAGCGCGTCGAGCCCGTTAGAAAAGCACAAACAAACAGGTTACGTAGGGAAAGTGCGTATTGCCGTAGATAGGTCTCTCTGAGTTTCGTGAGATGAAATACTTCTGGCTCACCTTTTGGAGAAAACACAAACTTTGTACGTCTGGATAAGATTGTCCACCCATTCTCCAACGTGGGCTTTGCTGGCCAAGGTGACCGCCATCTTTACGGTGACGCAAGCCTTTCGTCGGCAAAGTTCCAGAGGAAGGCACAGTTACAAAAGGGTATTTGGTACACTACAGAAACTACAAAAACCTCGCAGCATGCACCGTCTGAAGAGGCATACCGCGCTTACTGTGCAGAGCAGACGTAACCCCCCAGCTACTCCGCTCGCTGTCGAGGTGATAAAGGCGCGCTCGCCCGAACTGGTTGGTGGTTGAGCAGGTCCCGTGCTACGCTTCAGCCTACTGTCAACCACTGGACTGCTGGTTGTTCACAAGGTTGGAGCGAGCTCGTATCCATCATCATTGATGCAACCTGCAGCACCGCATGCTGAGAAAAGACTGAGTAGACAGAAAAATTCCCAGAGAGCAGCTTGGCAAGCAAATGCTGAGATCAGAACAGGACACCCGCCTCGCGGGAAGTTTGTCGGAAGACCTTTTGCTACGAGTGGGATGGTGTTTGTTTTGTCAAGATACAGTCATTCAACGAGGCCCCGTGCAGCATGCATTGAGAAGTTTAAGCATGATCGAAGAAGGTTAACTGCCCAGCATATATCGTTGTGAGAGCCATCCTAGGAGCGAGTGGTGTGGACAGCCCAACCTTCAACCAGCGGAGAGTCTTTCACTTGGCTGTCATCATGCCCGGTGGAAAAGAGTCGAAAACAACGCGCGAACACAACACGTGCTCCGCGGCCGGCTTGCGCACCGTCTGCTGTTTTGTAAAGTCACTGTTCCTGCCATAGATGTAGTTAATTCCTTTCGAGAACCACGAGACAACCACGCTCTACAGTCCATGCGCCTATCTCATGTGATTTACCACTGCAGGAATCTTTTACGGGGCTGCACGTTTCCCCTTCGCAGGATGTAGACGTTCGGCCTTACTATGCTATCAGAAACATCCCGACAAGAAACTAGTGGCCTTCCCCTTATCGAGTATTCTCAGATGGTCTGTCGCAACTTCAGCGTTTTTCCGAACCGAGGGGTTCAATTTCATTCTCACATCTCCGCGTCTTGGCACGAGTGACAGGCCTGGTACAGCGCGGATCCACCCTCTCTGCCTTCTTCCTACCATGATGCTGTTCTTATCGCTTGCTTCTGTGAGTTGAACTTTCTTACCTCGTAGCTGCAGCGTATTATACTTCAGGATGTGGACGTGCAGCCATGAGAAGCCACCCACGGCAAAGCTGAAATCGAAGCCGACAACTCTGCATCGCGCGCGATGATGGCCTGCAAAATTTCACACAGCCAAGAAAGGTGTGATTACAGCCCGATATAGAAATCACCTTTGCCTATGTGTGCCATCGGCAAATCTCGAGTATAGTGACCGGCCCGAGTTGTGGTACAGATTCATTCTAGCAGTTTGAAGCCACTTCCATGCAATCATTTGAGCCGCTTCCATGCACTTTTATGGTCCCAGGCTGGTTTAATAAGTCAAAGTTTAGCCGGGAAGTTAGCGTCTAAAATATATAACCGATAGTCTCAACTTAGATGCACAGATGGACATAATTAATCCTTGTACGCAGTGTCGGCTTCGAAACGACAGAAGTCATGATACGTCGAGAAACTGTTTCATGCAGTGACCTATTGATAAGCACAAAAGGAAAACCAGGCATGCCCTAGCAAGCGTCCACCTGAATGACAACTCAGACGATGTCACTCTATTGCTGAGTGCGATCAACTGGGCATGATGAAGAGTGCGCGAATCTGCAAATGGTTGGCCAGGGGAGTCAGCAAAGTCAGCAGTAGCACCGCCAAACTGGTTAGCGCCTGCCGCTCTCGATATCGGATTTCCACGACGCCTTCTGTCGGTAGACCACGTCTCCTAGGAGATCTAGTCAAGGTGATTGCTGATGCAACACTTACGCCGGGTGTGCGCTTTTCTGTGGCTGCCTATGTCACGTGTTGTGTCCTCCTCCTAGTTGCAATTTCACGACGGAATCTCGCATCCCCTCAGAGTGTCGCTGAACATCGCTCTCACCCATCTTGAGATGCTGTCCACGGAGGAAGTCCGGCACTGCGTGGTGGCATTTTTCTAGTCTGTTGCCGGAGGCATCTCGAGGGGATATAACGTGTTAACAGAAGACAAACCACACCGACACTTTTGTATTACCGGGTGCCGGTCTCTTTTCACCCATCGTGGACCGATACGCCAGCGCCACCGCTTCATCACCAATAACGCTCTACCAAGCACAAGTGCTCTGAAGCAAAGTCGAATGCAAGCATGCCGCATGTGGCTCGGCTCATGTTGAGATGATGTGTGGAAGAGAACATAGCTCACGCGTCCCTGTGGCTTATACGGTGAGGGAGCCTGCGGCAACTCCGAGCCAGGAGAAGCGTTCTGTGGGGGCTGCCTACGGTTCTGGTGAACACCTTACGTCAACGGTGAGTCTGCTTTTATCTCCTCTTGGTAGATTGACCGCAGTGCAATCTACCTACCCAAGAAGCGAAACATTTCCATCCCCGACCGGCAAAAGCTCGAATCAAGTTTCAAACCGGGCCTCTTGAGACATGCAGCAGCGCGGGCGTTTTTAAGTGTTTCCGCGGCTTGCAGAATTTCAGGTCTGGGTATCCCCTGATGCAATATACTCCCCTATATCGGTCGGGACGTCTCTGGTGTCTCATTGCAGCCGAGTCCCTCTCTCTGTAAATTCGTATACTCCGACTAAAATCATCGAGCTGACATCTGAATTGCCCTTGCAATGCCGTTCGCCTACGCGTTGTACTGATCCTCACATGCGTGTGCTGGGCTCGGGAACCGCAGGCTACGTTCTAGCCATCTGTGGCGCTTTTGGCAGGTGGCACACACGCCACCACCGGAAAGACACCCAACTCCGCGCAACCTGCTTTGCTCCACTGCAACAGCCACACTCTAAAATTTGCTGTGGAAGCGCGCTCTAATTCCGCATTTTGGAATGTCGGCGCGCATCGCGCTGTTCGGAAACAATTACCTGCCCAGCTGTCCGGAAGCCTTTCTCTGCTTCTGTCGTGCCAGAATCCACTGCTCAATGTTGAATTTTCTGTGCTAAGATAGATGAGTTCTTTGGATGTAGTCCTTCCCCGTGGTCGAAAAACAAGCCCACCACTGCATCTAAGCAGGACGCAGCTCCCTCGTGCGTGCAACGAGGCAGGGCACCACCCTGCCTCGAGGTCAACGACACTCTGGCAAGCTCGTTGACTAGCAGCAAGCGTTCACATGCGGAATCGTGACGGGGCTCCACTAATACTTGACAGCTGTCCTGTAATGTGATCATTCCTGAAAGCCTGCTGTAACAACAGACGGCAGGACGGCAATTGATCCAAGTCTGCCTGGATAGCCGATACTTTCAACATATTATTCCTGGCGGCGCTTCATCTAAACTCTGTATCTGTAGACGCAGCAGTGCTTCACAGCAACACCTGGGTCGCCTCTTAGAAGGCAGAAAGACCGAATCCAGCAGACATAAGGATGTCGTCCACTTAACACCAGGGACAGACCCGGCGACCACACAGCACAGCACACGTGCGTGCTAGGAAGTGCCGACAACCGTACCGACGCGAGCTGCTATGCCCTCACGCCGTCCGTAGTTGGCTCCCAGTGAGCTTGCCCTGTTCGAGCGTAGCGAATACCGCTTTTTCAGCTTCACATAGGGTTCGAGTGAATTAGACACTTCGGCAAGGCACGCTGCCATAGGAGCCGCTGACCTCCAAAGATCTCCCGATCCACCTGTTCCAACCCAAGGCGTACGGATACAAACGTGGACTAGCACACAACCTGGGTATGCCTCCTTGGTTGCGCCCGTGTCCTGAAAACAAAAGACACTCTTCTACTTCATCTGCATCTATCAGGAGCGTTTTTTTTAGCTCGACGACCTCGTCGAGGAACGTATCTGTGGAACCAAAACTGCAGGTTTCCGAACCATGTTTCTACTGACAGCGTTGCACAACCGAAGAAAACGCACTGTAACCTACCGTGTATACGGTGCCAATGAAGACGCTGCAAGGAAGAGGGTACCTGCCGCCTGCGTGAAAATCGTAGATGCGCCCTTTCCAGCACTCTAGCTGGATTTGCCTGCACAGAAAACAGTTGGCGTCTACACTGCAGAATTGCCTCAATCTTCGCCTTCAGTCTGCCAAGCATCTAGCCGCACAGTTCACCGCACTATTCGTGCTGGATGAGCGAAAAACATTATCTAGCCCCGTCTGCTGGCTATTGAAAGTCCGTACACTTTCTGCCTCACCCTACGCTGTCGCGCATCATACAGCCACATCTCCACGCATCCTGCACATGCTTGTATGCTGGGTCTATTATACGAACTGCCACGACACGCCGTTGCATGCGCCTTTCTTACGTGAAGTCGAGGAGGCGGAACAGATCATCTGTAGCGCCTGTTACCGCTGCTTCGTGGTAGATGGAAAGATCCACCTCTTGGCTTATTGAGTGTACGCACAGAGCATCTCCAGCAACGTCATCACTGCCCGCCCCTATTTCTGCAGATGCGCTGGGCAGCTCATTGAGATTCGCTATGGCCTCTGTATCTGCACCAGCCCTGGCGGATTGCGCTCCCCCTTTATCACTGCTGGGATCACCGCCCAACATTCGGTGGTTGTCTTGCCTTCCCTCCACGGATCCCAGTGTAGCTCTCACTACACATGCCCCTGAAAGTTCTGTGGGGTAAACATAGGATCTCACTACAACAGTGTGCATCGCGCTATTGCCTCCAGCTACATCGACTGGCTTATCTGGGGGCAGAGTCCGGGATTTATCAGGGAAAAAGACGGCCTCACGCCTCCTAGGCACCAATAAACGCTTTTCAAGAAAGAAGCACGGCCACAACCTCGAGCACGACTCATTAAGCACATCACGCAATGAATCGAGTGCGTATTCGTCCGCCACGGGGACCAACCCGCTGGCGCTGCATTGAAGAATATTGCTGTGTTCCCTGAATTTGGCCTCAGGTTTGATTTCACCACATAAGCGCTGCCTTGATGCGACACAGTCAAGAGTGGGTAACACGCTGCACTGACTCGACTCCGCCGGAATTGTTGCATCATTGCGAGGGAGAGGCCGATGCGCTCCTGCCGATGCGCTTACCAGCCTCCCATCCGATGGCAACACAGTTCGGAAACGATGCTGCATGATGCCACTAACTCGCAAGCGTGTCAGCCGACTATGAGTGTGTTATCACAGCATCGACCAGTTCGTCGCCGAAACACAGAAAACCTCAGTCTCGAGAATAGAAAAATCGACTCGCCAGTAATGGGGAGACTAGAGCCCGGGGAGACGACAGCAGACTCCACCGGCGCTGACCTGCATCATCAGTGCAGCGCGTTCCGTGAAGAATAACAAGTTGCTCCAACGGCCCTCGCCGATGACAACAGAGTAATAGGTCTGCCCAAAATGTGTGATATCCAAAGCGTATCGATCCGACGTGTCTGCCTTGAAGTTCCGCTGCACATTTGGGATAGTGCACGATTCTGCGACACGGGCATGCATGCCGCATGCAGAATCTTCTCTTACGGTCGCTGCCCGGGTACTATCGCCATGTAGACGTGCCTGTGCAGGTCAGCCACCCAAAAGCGGCTCACCACTCAAGTTTGACATGCATTTTGATCGCTGAGGTGCCAGAAACACGGCACAGGGGGTGCTGCGACTCTGGGTACCTCACCTGCAGGTGTGCTGGTCTGCTCATTGGATATTGGTAGGCAATGGCAGTCCTGTGCTGCCGAGCACTCGTCCCTCGCTGGCACAGGCTGCGCTTTCCCTTGCAGATCGCAGCAACAGCTGAAGTGCTGCCGTGACAGGATCACGTGACCAATTCAAAGCATTCAGAGAGCGCTGAAGCATACGTACCACACGAAAGAATGCCCGGGGTGACGAGACGTTCTTTGCCTGCAGCCGCGGCCTCACTCATTGCTACACGAACGAATCAGCTTTCCTGCGCATTCTTATTATTGCATCTCGCATCCTTCTTGGCTCTCCTGGTCTCGTGTTTCAATTTTGCTATCATATGCCGTCTTCACTTTTCCCGTGACATCTTGGCGATTCTGCACTGGGAGGCGTCACCAGAGACGAGCACTCGTTTCTGCATGTGCGTGACGTCCATACGCCCTGACACGTGGAGCTTCCGTCATTTAGGTACACAGAAGAACACATATATTGTACTGCATACGGCGACGCAACCAGCGTCTACAGCTCTGCACGCCAAGGCAATGGCGTTCCTGCCGGGCGCCAGCAACCCTGAAAACACTAACGCAATGAGATTTGCGCCCTCCGATTCCTGCTTGTGACCATTGACACAGCACCAGAATTCAGTCCGTGGCCGATCCCAAGGGAGTTACAGCGGTTGCGAGAAGTTCGGCTTCTCGGTTGTGCGCACTACAATGTTTGAAGACTAGAGGCAAAATGACATGCCTCCCATATACGCTGGCCAGCAGCATTCACATTCCTAGTTTGTTAGCGAAAAGCAGTAGGATTCATTGGAGACAAAAACATGACATAGGGGACGTTGCTATCGCTGATCTCATGAGTATCCGCGAGTCGACTTCGTAGGCCACCGTGCGTGTCATAACTTGAAACTCGTTCAGACGTATCTTCCTACCAGTGTAATACTCTAAACCAGGAGCATGTGCAGGAAAACGACGAAGAATAAACCAGGTGACGACGCAGCGAAGCCTGATATCTCGTCAATTCCATTGCCACGTAGCTTATGATAGGATGGCACGCCACAGCACGATTTAGAGAATGCGTTGCCACAGAACGATGAAGTTACGGGTTACTTCACACCTAACGGGACATTATCAATAGAGGGCCAAAACAGCGTGTCGGATATGTTATTCAGTGATCCGCAGTGCTGCGTACAAACAGCTGCCGGAGAAAATGAGCGCGCCCAGATCATCGGAAACACCAGAGAAAGGCCATGAAGGAAGATCACACTTTCTACCACCAATGACGGCGCAGCCAGATATGACTGCGAGATTGCCCCAATCGGCTATTGTGGGATACAGTTTTTCTCTTCCAAGCAATACACGGCAAACATGGACTGCGCCTACAAAATAGATTTCACTAGCCCATTACATCGGGATATCGTCCGGCCGATATTTACAGCATACCGCTCGTTTTGCGACTGACTCGCCCACAAAGTATGTGGGCATTAATCATCCGTTAATGAATCTCAGACGATCTCCGAAGAGCCTATCTCTCAAGGCCCGTATCCCACCGCAGATAGTGCACCTGTGTCTGGCACCGTTTATTTTCGACTGACTTCACCCTCTTGTTTTACGGAACTGGCGGGAGTTGGAGACGCACCCGTTGATTTCTGTACTCTAGTTGCTGTCGACGCTTCTACATCTTCACTTACAGAAGCGGACTGCAGAGGTGCGTCTTCCTCCGTTTGTGTTGAACTTTCTCCGGAGTCGCGTCTGTTTAGTTGTTTGGCTGGTTCACCTGACCTTGGTTCAACCGCCTCCTTCATTACGTCTTCATATTGGGGGACATGGTCAAGATCCACTTGATGCGGCTGCCACCTATCGCGTGCCGCAGCTTGTTCCACGTCCTGAGAAGAATGTCGCTTTGCGGCTCGGTCCAGCTCTCGCTTGAGGCTCTTTCGCGACACATTGGTCAGCCGTGATGAAACCGGGGCACCCAGTTCCGCTGTGGCCCCGCTGGTGGCCTCCTTTGTTTCCTGCCGCTCCGCCGAATCAGCGGGTGGTACCAGGTTGTGTTGCACCTGGCCACATCCTTTTGTGCACTTTGCATAGACAAGGACCGGATTCTTGAATCGCTGCTCCAGAGGGATTGAGCAGCTTCCTCCGTGCTTTGCCGGCACAAAATGCCGCAGCGTCATTATCTTCTTCATATTGTCTAGCCGACAGTCGCTGCAATCCTTCGGATCAATAACTGAATATTCATATCGGCATTTGACCGGGACTGCCAACTTGGTTTTCAGGTGGCACTTGAACATTTCAGGATCTCGAGGAGACGAACTGCTCATGAGCCACATATAGAAATTGTCCACGTTTTCCATTTCCGTGGCTTGCCTAAGAGTAATGGGCACGGCCAGCCATTCCGGTCGGCGGCCCTCTCCCATGTGTCGGTCCCTGAGATGCTCCCTGGCATTTTCAGGCTGCAGATGCGGATAAATACGCCGGTCTAAGATGGTGTCTTGTCGAGGCGCAATGAGTTCCGCCAAGTGCATGGTTGCTTCTTGAGCGCCCTCGTACTTTGGTGAGGGGGACACTGCACAGCTGGAGATGTAGCCGAAAGACGTGGGAACATGGGCGCACGCATTCTCCCCAGCAGACTGCCCGGTTTTCTTTGGGCCACTGGATGCCGCTTGGGAATCACTGTCATGGTTGGGATTCCCGCTTGGGTCAAGGAAGCCATTTTCTGCTGTTCGTGACTCCACTGCGCCAGCTCGGACATCCTCGCTAACCACCCGTACGGGCTGCGGAAGAATATTTTTAGCTTTCCACAGAAGTTTCCTCCTTGTCGCGTCCGATTCTTCCTGAGAGGGGCCATCCCCTGTTTTGTTGTGACCACCTACTTGCCCTTGGCCAATTGTATCAGCTCCAGACTGCGGAGGAGCTTGTAAGTCAAAAGAGATTCCTCGGGGAGCAGTGATTTTAATGATATTCGCATCTTGTGATGGAAGAAAGAAAATCCAGGCACGTAGTGCTTTTGCCTCCTCGATATTTTCCAAGTAGACGGAACAGTCCTCGCAAGCGAACGTGTTGCATGGGATGCGACTGACGAGCGGTTCTTTATCCGCAGTACACGGGACCTGGAAAGACTCCGGGAAATCTCTCTCACCGATCCATCTTGGTATCCCATTTGCCACTTGCACAATGCTTGTAATGCTTCCTAGTCCCCCGCACGGAAAAGGGCAAGAACCCCAAGGATAGGAAGCAGAAAGTGTTCGGGTGTTGACTTTCTCCACCCTGCAACCAAGTTCTGCGTGGCAGGGCTGCCTGAATTTCGTATTACAAGGGGAGAGGCGAACAACGGCGCCAAGCTTCTCCGACCAGCCTTCCTTGGTGTCAGGGTTCCACGGGTGTAGGCGTTTACAATCGATGCCCCATCCCTCCTTGTCCATAAGGACTCGACGCAGGCTCACTTGGAAGCCATCACGGTTGTCCGCGTCGCAGCTCTTCGTACAGTCAACAATGGTCTCCCACGGCCCCAACTGACAGTTGACACTGCAGGGTGCTTTAATGCATTTCTTTTTGAGGAGGGCTCCGCCGCAGGCTTCCTCGCTATCTCCCGCGAACAAAGTCCGGGACCAGATTTCTAATCCCTCGCCGCACGTTGCACTACACGGAGTTTCCTGACGCCAGCCGCTCCAAGAGCACTTCTCGCGTGCTGTGAGCAGGCGATTTTCAAAATGCTTAGTGACGGCGTGGCCGCCACTGAAGCGGAATGTCACAAACCACCAGTTGGCAGCCACATTAACAGCGATGGGATGCGCGGGGGTGTGAATGGCGACGGCGAAATGGTGCATGCCCAGCGGAAGACTGCGGTCTGGGTGTGCGCTGCTTACTTGGATGAAGGTATTCTGCTGGTCTGGTGAAGCATGAGATGAAGTTTGAGGGAGATGTGCGAGTCGGACTTCGCATGATAATGGAGGCATTTCGGGGTCGACCGACTCACAGAGCGGGCCTTCCCTTCGGGCAGTGTAGCCTGGCGGCAAGGCAACAATAATAAACACGATTTTCCTGCTCTCTCTTGTCTCTAGAGGGAAATGGTAAGCAATGGTCACAAGCGAGTCATCATTCAGCAAGTGACCGTGCTCCACGACCTCGAGGACACTTGCCATTCCGCGGGATGATTCCCGTAGTCGCGAGAGCATCATATCAGAAAAGTCGGCAGGCGCTTTAACGAGATTGTCACTGGGGGGGGTTTCTCGGCTCTTGCTTCACCTTGCTGAGTATCTGCTTTCTGCTGTTCTTGTTCGCCCTCTAATTCTCTCTCCTGTTCAAGCTCCTGCCCTGCGGTGCTAGCCAGCTTGGTTTTGTCCGATTGACCTTGGTTGCTGAGAGGCCCAGTCCTGTCGGTTGATTCCCCGTTCACCCTGAGCGTCTCACGTGCATGACCGTTGGACATCTCTACGTCTTTCGATTCTTGAATCCCGGCACTACCATCGGAAGCTCCAGGGGTTTTCTCTGACACGGCTGTGGCAGCGTTTTCGGAAGCTGAGGTGTTCCCGTCTTCGCGAGATTGGTCAGGATTTGTTCTCGCTTCATCCGCGCCCTCTCCAGCGTCCGGCGCATTTGAATGTACATCAGAGCCAAATGTATCGTTTTCGTTCGAAGCATCTTTGTGATTGTCGCGTTCATCCGTGTCATCTTCTTTAATTTCGGCGACTGGGTCAGAGGGACGGGCCTCTCCTTTAACCTGTGTCATAGAAACGCCTGTCTCCGCTGTGCGAATCCAGTGGTCCGCCGGCTTCCGCGCAGGGTGTTCATATGCGTGCACGGTATCACTATTGCTCACAGGAGATGTTAGTTTGACGTCGGGTGCTGTTGAAGCGCCTGGCTCAAAAAGAAAGTCGACAAACTGGTCGTCCTCTCCCCTCACCGGAGTCTGTCGAGTTAGCATCTCAAGTTGCTCCAGCTGATCCATGACTTGCTGTTGCCGTAGCTGTACGCTTGATTTCCGTGCTGTCGTCAGAGACTGCGCGACGCCGCTGGGTGATGACTGGGTCCCACCTAACTCCGAAAAGCCAAACGGCTGAAAAGTGGTGTCCAACACAGAGCCACCATACACAGCAGGATGTGGTCCCCGCCCTAGAACAGAACGATCCTTTGTACCCACGCCAAGGTCAGCCATCAATCTCTCCAAAGAGAAGTCCGTTTGATCATCGCTGTGTTCGATGGCAGAGAGTCCAGAATCCTCGTGGTGCTGAATGGGTGATTCTTGAAGAAACCATGATCTGACTCCTTCATGAGGTTCATCACCTGGTGCGTACGCATAGCCGCCTCGTTGCACGCGTTCAGCATGGAGACTGGGGAGCGACAGTGCCATGCCTCGTAAAATACAGGGGGCATAAATGACGTTTGTACCAGCCTCTGGGACTAGTATATCCGTCCTAGAAGTCAACCAGGCTAAATTCACAGTAAGCAAAGACATGAAACAGAAAACAATTCGTACGCTATGTATCTGGGGGATTCCGAGTCCTCGTGGTACGGCTAGCGGGCCCGGTCTCCCTTCGCGCGCTCCTGCGCCCAAAGGCGAGATAGGGAGCGAACGCATGGTGACAATTTCAATGGTCTCCGGTGAAAATGCTCAAATCTCTGGCAGAAGTGTCGCTAGATCGACGAGAAACTGAAGAGCGGGGCGGGGGAGGAACTTTGGAACAGTTCAGGGTGACGGCGCGATGAGCAACAAGTAGCATCACCGCCTCGGGACACCACACCGCTGCGCAGAAGGCACTAAACGTTGGAAAAAACGCCGCATCAGAGAAGCAGCAGTGCGGCCGTGGTCGATTACCGGCTTCGGAAGCCGGATGGGCAGAGCAGGCCAGGAAACGATGAAGACAACGGATTTGGCTGTCTGTTGGCGCGGGTCAGACGAGACGGCCGCCGCCGGAGGGCAGTCAGCTGCGTGACGCCGTCCTACAGGACTTTTTTCCTTGTCAGCAGCCGAGTCAAATGCCGGATGTGGGCGCACGGCGGCTGAAAATCGGGCAGGAACGACTGTGTTGCGGGGCCTGGCTCTTTGCAAAATTGCCCGTTGTCTTGCCGTAGCCAAGGCCGCCGCAAGACAGCCATTCGGGCCTAGCAATGTGGAGAGGCGCGGCACTTGAACAGACACAGAAGGACTCACAATTCACACGTGGCGATACTGCTTTCTCCGCGAAGGGAAGTAGACCCTTGGTCGTACTGGCTCCAGCTTATCAGATTTCGGGTTTAAGAGCACATTCTGTGGTTTACAGGCAACCCAGACAAACCGTCGGTTGAGTTGGCCTGAGGCAGAAAGCTACTACAGCGACCCGCGCTTCACAGTCATCGTGACTCCACTGGCGCGCGCAGCCGGGATCGGCGTCAGCATGCATTGGGTCGGAGAGCCGCGCGTCATTTTCTAGGGCAGGCGGAGCAGGGTGAGGAGGATCACCCCCTATCCCATGCGGAGTTACGGATAGGCCTCTGCTCAGCATGCACAGAGAGTAGCAGTGTTTCTACGGATTTTCCATTTTTCTGGTGGTCGCTACCGCTTCGCAATCTAAGTATGAAACGCGTGTTCAGTTTGCACGCTGCGGTGGGATTGCATACGTTGGCGACCTGGCATTTCTTTCGAAAAATCGTTGGTGCTGTAGGTTTCTGCAGCTCATTTATGCTTGTGTCTCATCTGGCAACTTCATTGTTATATTCTCGCTTTTGCCACAGCGTGTGGAGGGCAGCGGAGAAACCGGTGGCTGTTGGCCACTCTGTTCGTAAATCAGAGCTTCTAACTGCTGTCCAGTTATGAGGCACGATGACACTTGAGCAGAACACCGACTTCGCGGACGATAACCAAAATGAGCATGTGCCGTTGAAATTCCGGAATTACGTCCCGAGGGATGTTGCGCTGAGACGCTTCTGCCTTCCTCGGCCGTCCGTTGAGGAGCTAGAGAAGCAGATTGACAAAGAAGCCAACAATGCCGTGAAATCGGCTGCGAACGAGGTGCGTGCGTGCGAAAAGGCACGTGTATGTTTTGGGGATGTTCCCTACCCCGACGTTGAGCGTGTCACTTTATGAAATGCGTATCGCAGCAGCTTCGTGGATCAGGGATGGGTGCGCACGACCGTACGATGAATGGAAGAGTGCACCTGATACTGTCACTTTCTTTTCTGTCTGCCTTTATGCTGCGTATGTGGGACTCCGCTCAGGATGTAGTGTCTCAGATAGCGCCGCGCCGCCCGAACTGGGACTTGAAGCGGGACGTGGAGAAAAAGCTGTCAATCCTTTCGAGGAAGACAGACAGAGCAATAGTCGATCTAATCCGCATGAAGATTGCGGACGCGAAACCGCTGACGGTTTCGACGGCACCAGGCGACGTGGCAGACGAACGGCCTCTAGACGGAGAACGGGAGCTTGCCCAGTCATTGGTCAATGCGCTGCGTGATTTAGAAAAACTTGAGGGTGAAGAATGTGAGTGAACGTTTTCCGTGCAGTCCGATTTTTTAAGCTAGCAACGACAC
Organism: Besnoitia besnoiti; assembly: GCF_002563875.1. Taxonomy (NCBI): domain Eukaryota; phylum Apicomplexa; class Conoidasida; order Eucoccidiorida; family Sarcocystidae; genus Besnoitia; species Besnoitia besnoiti. The sequence continues at coordinate 3,254,152 of NC_042363.1, read as the reverse complement.
TGGGGAGACGTGCCCATAGTGTACATACAGAGGGTTGTGAGCGGTGCTACCAGTCATGTATCTACCTTGAATGCGAAAGTTGGAATCGCTTATTATTTTCTGTGAGGACAGCCACGGAGCTGAGCAGTTTTGCGCATTTTCGTTGTTTTTCGATCTACGTGCTGAGCAGCATGGCAAAGTGGTACACTGCCGCAGTTGCGGTGTTTCTCCTAGGGGTGCGCGCGGCGGCTCAGGAGAGTGGCTACGATCGGAAAGCTCTGCAGGTTTGTATGCGGGTGACTCTGCAAGAATGCCAGGTTTTCACCCGTCATCAGCGTCTGACCGAGTACCGTCAAGTGCACCGGAAGACCACTGACGGGAGGCTGTGCGCGGCCGCCTTTGTCCAAGACAATGTCACGTACACTGACTGTACTAATAGCAAGGCGCCCGATGGCACCATAGGTAAAGGACAATTTTTGTGGCAAGCTGCAGTGGTACACTGGGTTGTTACAGGTCGGCCATGGTGTTACGTTGAAGTTCAACTTCTCGGGAAGGGCAGCAGAGACTGGGACTATTGTCAAGGTCCAGATATGTACCATAGAATCCCGCGAACGGATTGTACCCCTTGAGCATTGGTGCAGATGTAGTTGACTACGACGCTGTGCGTACGAATGCTAGGTGAGGGAAAATCGTATGTGATCGGGCAAATATCACGCAGAGCATTCAATGAACAGAAGTTTATTCCACCGGAAAGCAGTGGAGTTGGCGTCAGCAGCAGAACAGATGGATACACAAGTCCAGTGAGACACCCCTTGTGAGTCTCCCCGGCAGAGCCTTACTATAGTGTGATAAGCAGGCGACTGAAGGACACTTCGCATAGACACCGCGAGGTATGGGGTGATCATTGTCGGTATCAGCCTCTAGCAGTGGTATGTTTTTAGGTCTGCACGTCGTCCGACATTGTCGCGGGTCGCTCGCGAGAAGCTGAAGATATCCTCCGGGGCGCACAACACTCCGTGTCGCAGCTTCAAGCAGGCGCATCAAAAATACATGAGCTTCAACAGACTATAATGTCGGTGAAACAAGCAATTGATAGAGATTACGAGAATGCTGTAAACAGCAAACTGAATTGCGAAGGTACTATCTCCAATTATTGGCTTGCCAAATACGTAAATTAACTTTTATACAGCTGTCAGGGGCTACGAAGACAAGGTTCGTTAAAAACCGTTTTGCTCTCCGTAGTGAATATCGACTCAGTATTTCGCCAGCCGCATGCGGACGGTCTGCGCGCAAGCTTCTACAACAACGCTAGTTTCCGCGGACCCCCAGTTGCATACGCGGACTACACAGTCTTAGACGCATTGTGGGAGTCTTCTTCGCCTATGGAAGGAGTGACTTTCCAGGACTTCTCCATTCGATGGGACGGCTATATCATGGCCCCGACGTCCGGAAAGTTTGAGTTCGTTACTCGCGCGGACTGTGGAGTTCGTGTGTTTCTCGATGGGTCACCCATCATCGTTGATCGAATGCCAACCCCCGCTGAAGGCGCTGCATTTTCCGACAGTCCCGTTCGACTTCTCGAGCCAACAGAAGACTCAAGTCTCAAGAAGACGTATTCACCCCCTCAAGTATGACATCACTTTTCTGGTGACAGCACCACGAACATGCAATAAATGCGCACTCGATGCTCCGTTAGCAACTCAGAGGTGGGCACCTCTACCAGCTGCGCGTGGAGTATTTCCACCTTAGCGCCCTGAAATTCGGCGACGCTGACAAGGTTTGTGGCGTAATCCGACTATTTTGCATCTCCGATGGTACCAGGTGTGATCGCTTCTCAGGCAATTATATCTTTAGCATGGAGGTCAAACGCCACCCCCGAGCAACCGATTTCCCCCGATTACTTCTTCAAAGGCGCCTCCTCCCCACCACTAAGGATCAGTGGCCTCCCAGGGAGCACATTCGACATGTAGGGAGGATGCTCTCCCTCACCTGCGCACTGCATGAGACTGACGGTCCGCTTAGGTCAATGTTGAAAGACGGGGTTCTAGCATTCATTGATTCTACGGAGTATGTAATCGCGGATGTTCCACCGAAATACGAGGGATCCAAGCTGATTCGAACTCGGACGAATCCAAGCTGGAGCGACGTCCACCTCGAAATATCTGGGGATGCGAATGTCTACGTTGCTGTTCCTCGTGGCGGAGCTCGGCCTTTTCAAAAGTCTGCTGAAAATCTTCGGCCTTTGCGCTTCGATAGAACCGGGGACAGTTTCTCTGTCTACCTCGTCGAACGTGAAACGGTACCAAACGACAATAACTGTAGTCGGTTGTACCTGCACGTTTAGTTGTAGGACATGGCCAGCCAGCAGGTCCCATTTGACATTTATGGCGGACGAGTACTCGCCGGTGTTACCGGCTTTTCGGTTGCGCCAGGTAAACACGAGTGACAGGGTGGCGAAGACGCGCATCCACACAGGCGATTAAACAGGAACGTCGTATTTTATCTTCGTAGCTCCGACGCGGAAGGGAGAACAGTCATGCGAGGAGGAACTCACGCTTGTTTCACTCACAGATTCTGAGTTCTTTAGCTCGTGCACTTCATCATCTTACGCGTCGAGTGAGTCTAATAACTCCATGCCATGCCCGTGAGTGCGTCCCAGTGCTTGTCTCCAGCTGCCTACGATTGCAACGCTGGCTTGTCGGGCAAAAACCTCGATCTGCCGTTCGGAGCTTGGAGGACGTCTTCGGGACGAGGGATTGGTCAATACATAATGGTTTCCTTTAGTAAACCTATTGAACTGGCCGCCTTCCAAGTGAGAAATTATTACTGCGAGACAGTAGCATCCATTGCACAGACACCGGGACCAGTTCAAGACGCTAGAAGATCCCAGGTCTTGGCCAACAGAAATTTCGATCGAATATCCAGGTAAGCTGACTGGAAGACTTTCTTACCGCTCTGCGGACCTCACTGTGGAGCTAAGGCTCACGCGACACCCAGAAAATCACAGTTATCCCCGGCGACCACACTTACCAACTGACTCCCCGAGTCACTGAAGGCGTTAAAGCAACAATCACGGGTACAGAGTTTGTCGCAGCTCCAGTGCGGTTGGGTTGATATATAAAACGATGGCGTAGGCATGAGAGATCCTCTTGCATCCTCTGCAACAGGGGGCTCATTCGCTTTCATCGGCTCACCCTGCGTACAGGTACGAGAGAACCATAGACTGGGAATGTTTATCTTTATATTCATTATATGTGACACAGAAGGAAGAAGTGGAGAGTACAGGAGTAAAAGATTCGATTTCGATCGTCTTTGGGGGGGGATCGTCTGGCATCGTCCGTCCTGGCTACAGCCTCGGTAAGGCATTAGCGTACCTTGCACAGCCGCTCGCACTAGGGCGCTTGGCTGAGCAGACGATGGTTCTCCGAAAGCAGCTCACGGCAGCTTCTACTACGGCTGGGACCACCAAGCTCCCGTAGTAAATCCAAGACTTTGCGGATCTGGGGCCGGGGGCGGCGGAGTTTCGTTTTCGGAGCCGAATTGTTCAGAGGCAGATAAGTGCAACAGCCTCGTCGACTGTGAGTACCCCAATTCGTGGTCCATCGATATGCCCTCGTAAGTATCCCCCGACCGGAGTTCTGCTGGAAATTCTACCGAAATTCATTTCAGCTACGGCGCATTCCGCGTGACGGTTGAAGTGGGATCCCCATGTGGGGATGCTATAGCGAATAGCCTTTACATCAATGGCACTCCGTTCATTCTGAACGAGATACTTCGCCCAGGGCAGTATAGCACGGTGAGTGGTAGTGATGAACTTCGGCTGGGAAGGTGACACGCCTTTGTTTGGTGTAGGCGACGGGGAAAGTCTCCCTTACCACGTCATCCACAATCACCCTAACGTCAAATTCTCGCACGACTATTCAGTCGATTGAAGTCGAGAAAATAAAAGACGTTGTCTTGCCTTTCGGTCTTTGATGCGTGTCGAACACTTTTCTGCGGCGAGTCGGGATCCTAAAGTATCAAGCCGCTCAAATGTGTATACGCGGTGTTTTTACGCAGGCAAGAATACAACGGTATTCCACTCAGGCACCTGGAGACGGTTCCGCAGAAACTATTTGCTTCCGGATCTTTAAGTGAGACAGCTGACGAGTTTGCTGTGCCGTATGGCACGCTCTTGCGGCGTAAATGTGGAATAACAGCCGTTCACGGCGACACAACACTTTAATACTTGATTTTCCATCCGACGCGCAGTTCCCCTCCAGAACATGACAAACTAATGCGGATAGTATGACGGGGCCGCCTACTGCACAGTCTAGATTCGTCCGCATACGACCCTCAAATCTTGAACCCTACCCCGCCGCTCATATTCCCCTCATTCATCTGAGCGTTAGGAAAACCAGTAGCCGAGCTCTGAGTCTAGACTTGCCGGCGAGTCCGCAGCAGAGAGTTGACCCACGCTGACAGTTGCGCAAACGTAAGAGCACGCGACCTCACAACCGTATTCACTCGAATGACACCTCGACGGTGTGCTCGCGGCCGGGTCCCACACCTATCCACCAGCAACGTATGGAGAGAAGCTGTTCTAGCCTCCTCACGTATGCTCGCGCTGCTTCAGGGAAATCCGCCACCGTCTTGCAGTGTTCCAGACTCCCGTCCCATCCCGGCACGCACTCGTACACAGGCTCCAAGAGGCTGAACTCCTCCGCCGTGCACGGGAAATAACCTTGTGGCATGATGGCTGAAGATGTTTTGTTCTTGTATGCAACACAAATCTTTAACTCCCGCAACCCGCTCAAGACATCCAGCTTCGTTAAATTTAGGCAGTCGAAACAGTTGATTCGGGAGGTATACAGCAGAGCAGGGATATCAATCCACCCGCATCGTCTAGGCCGCCCCGTGGTGGTGCCATACTCAGCCCCTTTATCCCGCAGATGAGCACCCGTCGCGTCCAGAAGTTCTGTTGGGAACGGTCCTTCTCCCACACGCGTTGTATACGCTTTAACGACCCCAACAGATAGGCCAACAAGGCGAGGAGGGAGACCCAGCCCTGTGCAAACCCCGCCAACGGTTGTGGTAGAAGAGGTCACATAAGGATATGTACCGAAATCCAGGTCTAACAGAGTTGCGTTCGCACCCTCAACGAGAATCTTCTTTCGTTCACGAATGCAGTTATGTAAGAACGACACAGTATCAATAATTCTGTCTCGAAAAACGGAAGCATAGTGCCTGTGTCGCTCCAGTTCCTCCGTCTCATCAAATATGATGCCATATCGCTGTTTCAACTCTTGAGCCAACCGAATGTACTTCGCCTCAAATACTTCGAAGTTGAGCAGGTCTCCCGCGCGGAGACCGTTACGAGAAGCTTTTGTTGAATAGCACGGGCCAATTCCGCGAAGTGTAGTACCGATTGCTTTTCCGGCCTTTGCCTTCGCTTCCTCCTGCACACCGTCAACTCGTTGGTGAATGTCAAATAACAGATGAACCCGCGAGGAAATCACCAGCCTGTTCAGCGCGTCTGGTTGGATATCCCGAATGTGTTCCAGTTCTTGCAGTAACGATTTCAAATGCAAAACCACTCCATTTCCAATGACGCTGGTGGTATGGTCATGGAGAATGCCACATGGTAGCAAGTGCATGCTGTACTTCCTGCCCTCCACCACCAAAGTATGACCAGCGTTGTGCCCGCCATTGAATCGAGCGCACACGTCCGCCCGAGCAGAAAGGATGTCCACGAGCTTCCCCTTCCCTTCATCTCCCCATTGCGCACCCAGTACAACAACAACGGGTAAAGCTTCATTGAAAGACCGTTCGACTGGGGCTGTCCATACATCAGGAACAGACGGTGCAGGATGTCCATTGCCATGCGTGATGGCCGCATCAGGTGCCGAGGCATGGAAGCGTTGCTCAAGTGGTGCCGCCATTGTTGCCACGGAACACTGTATCGTTACCGTAATTCTCTTGTCAAGCACTGATACTGCACACGCTGCGAACGCTAAAGTCTATACGATACAATCACTTGCACGTGACAGGGCGAAAATGTGCACACACTTTTAGACTGTGCTGGCAAAGCGTTGATGATGCAATTGATGGTGTCCCCTCCTGCACGAAGACGCGGCACGCACTAGGAAACTGCAAAATAAATCCTAGGAGACACGGTTCATAGGAGCCTCGTGGGATGCAGGGTTCAGATCTCATGGACACAGAGAAGACCGTTGCGATCGTTGACAGGTGGGCCATGCAGCAGCCCGCATGCGCGCAGCGCTTAGCTCTCTCTTCGGAGCCCCGACTGCAAAAACGCGGGACACGGGTACAAGCACCCTCTTCCACTTCAACCTGGTTAGAGCTTTAATTGCGTGTGAGTCATAGAATGGTACTTATGTGGTTATTTCCCGCCACGACAGTCATAATCAAAGATTTCATTCTTCCCGTAACAACGTCGTCACCTACATTAGCTGGTCAGCTGTGCAAAGCAGGCCTTGAGAGTCCAACGCTGCTGCGCAGTGGAAAGCGTTGTCTGCCTCGTTGATAAGACCTTTAGTTTCGCACTGGCGAGGTTCCGTGAGCGCGGCAGCCACTAACAGAGCTCAGAGAATCAAGTGGACCGGCGACGAACACCGCCTCTTGCAGGTGGAGCACCTCTCCACAGGATGACGTACAGCTGCCTACCAGTTACCTGCTTCGTGCACGCATGCCACCGTCACCCTCGCAATCGCCGGCCGCCGGCACACCCTCTACATCTCCTCAGACAGGCAGCCGGCGGTTAGCAGGTGCTACATAGTCTCGCCTCTGATTAGGGTTTTTTTTGCTGAGGGGTACTGGCGCCGTGTTCTCGAGTATCTGACACGTACCTTCTGGTATAGTGTCTTATGTTTCAACAGCTCCGTGCCTCGCGCCGTCTAGATCAACTTTCACCAGACGTGCGGTGCACGTGTACATACCTGCGTGCTACGGCACCCCCGTACGCGCTACTCGTCTTGGCACGAAACCAATCCCTGGAATGAAAATATATACGCAAGCGCAATGTAAGTTGACGCTTTTATACACTTGACACGAGGTCGCATTAAGACGAGCTCGATTGACGCTGGAATTTGACATATGGATAATGGTTGACATTCTACACGTGCATCGAGGCACTAGCGGCACTGGGAGACACGGCCGCCCACGACCGCAGAAGCGACCACCGATGCCATTCTGCTGTGGGCAGCAGTTGGTGTCAAACAGTGCACGAAAAAATATCAGTATAGAAAGCTGCTTGGATGACCCTACTTGATGAGAGCTGAAGCGATGCGGGGCAGAGAGGCCGGCGCTGGCGCCCCCGCCGCGGGCGGGGTGAACTAATCACGTTTCATAAATACAATCAGTGAAAGCTCTTTTGATTTCCATGAACGGAGTTACAGGAGTTCGAAAGCGGGGATGGTCCACGCCGACAGCATCCGTCGGCGACGATAAACACCTCTGCATCTGGGCAGCATCGAGGACGGCCGCTCGCCTCGGGAGCCCGCGCGGACTGCGGTAAACAAAGACCTTCAAGATCTAAACTAATAGTTACACAATGATCTTTACACAGTTCAACCCGGTATTATAAATTCCAATAGACTCATGTCCTTGTCGTTTGAGGCGGAAGAGTTTCTGGAAGCAACTGAGCGAGCCATAAAGAAGGGGCGCGTTTATACATACATCTCGGGCTTCTTCCATGCACTGCATGTGAAAGGCTTTCATTAAAATCCGGCGGCTCTCATCGCCGACTTGCCTGACGTGACACTCAGCCATACAAAAGCCACAGTCGTTGTGGTACTGCGTAGACGCGGCAACAGCAGTGCATCTGTTCCGACCCGGTGACTGTGCCCCGAGGATATCGTGTACAAATACGTATCGAGGAATAAGCTGACGATAATAGGGGATGTCCGTAATACCGGGACGCTGCCACGTCGGAAATCCGATGACTGACTTTCACAACTCGCGACCGCCCGTTTGCAACTGTTCGCAGTGGTAGATTGTATCAGCGGAGTTGACAGACGGAAATGCATTTATCTGTGAATCGCCCCGAGTCGAGATGTAGAACGTCGCCCCCCTCCCAAGAGCGGATAAAGTAGCTCCGTTGCTACAGGGTGTATGCGGAGGCGGCAGCTGTAATGCCATCCAGCCAGACGGAACGGGCGTTACTAAGTCCTCATTTGCCGTGCGCCGCCTTCGCTGCATGGCAGCAACGGATCTGCTTCGTGCCTACTCGATATTCGGACCAAAATACCCATGCGGCAGCAGGATCTGCAGGAGGAGGGCGGGTGACTGTCCCCTGCATGTGGGAATAAGAAAACCAGTACAGCGCATGTTCGATAGCGTAGCTGCTAGTTATGCAGTGGCGGTGGCGCTACTGTTTTGGGGGCTCAGGGATCCTTTTACCATGCATTTTATTATACGAGCTCGTCGTTCTTTCTAGATATATTGGAACACAAATTGATTCTGCCACATCGCGCGCTTCGGGATCCACCAGCGAGCACAACTTTCGCAGACGTCCCTGGTAGGTCGGTCGACTCCCGTGGTTTCTTTCCCCGTGACCTCGGTATACGCGAAACGGGAGAGAAGCTACTGCTGTGCAAGAAGAGGACGACGCAGAAGCTGGTAAGGGCATATCACGGATAGGAAACAGCTAACACAGGAAAGAGTGGGGGGAGGGGGGGCGGCTCCGGCAAGGGTGCAGATATGTCCCATTACAAGAAGCTATGACATGCCAAGGTTTTGCTCCTCAGGTTTGTGGACCAGATCAACGAAAAATTGCCTTCGACTTTCCCCTCTGGCTATACATGTCAAGAGCAAACATGTGCGAATCCGTGGATATAAAATGTCTAGGTTTCTGCATTCATGCAAGTATCTAATTGCACACTGGCTAGCGGAAGCGTCCACGTAGATATGCACTCAGATGAATATATGACCACTCACAAATACCGTCTGAATCCATTCTAACGTAACGAGCTCACTCCGAGGCCACGACGGACAAAACTATATTCCGTAATCTGTCATTCGGGACTGCAGCTGATTATCCATCACCTACCGACATTGGCGATGTAATAGCTGTGATGCTTACGCGGGTGACATGTGAATGTTATTTGCACTTTGATGCATGGAACGACGCTGTTCATGCAAATGAGTAGGCGAAGCTTGAATCAAGCCGGGCGCCCTGAAAAAACGCCGTGAGTGTGCAGTCAGAATCCTCATTTTGCCGCTAGCGCACCGGCTAGCGCCGGCCTGCGTCGCCTGGGGCACTGTTGTTCTACCGTTGTCTCCCGTAGGGCGGCGCCGAATGCACGGGTTAGGGAAGAATCGATAACCAGGTAACCTACAGGATCACCCTACATCTGCAAAAACGTATTCAAGTACCAGACATGACATACAGTACAGGGATATTGCTGCGCCACAAAGTGGTAAACATTGTGAACCCATCGTTTGCGGGACTCCACAGAACAGCAGAGCTGTCGCCTGGGAAAAACAGGGCTGTCCGTCGTGTAAAATACCTCGTTATCCCGCGTCGACAGATGTTAATGCGTACTGTTTGTGGTAGACGGAGTTTTCACATTACAGAGACAGGTGAGGGACCCCGCGGGTGGAAAAATAGAATAGACTCCGTTTACTTCCCTTCCGAAATGCGGTTTCGCCTCCAGGTGGTCACCTGGAGGCAAATCCGCATCTTGTCTGGTCCCCAGCGGCTTGCCTCTCTTCCCGCGTCGACAGCTGGCGCAATACAGCGGAAACCACAACGGCGTTTCAACCGCTCCGAACGCAGCGATTGATGCATCAGAGAAATCGGTCCAGAAGAAATCCTCGTGATAACTGAGTGTCATTTTTGTACCGCAACAACGAGCGAGCGAGTTTCGTGTGAACAACGCGTACACACTTTTTTTTCGGGATGCGCGGTGTTGACAAACTTCCGCGCAAACAGCTTCTTCTGTCGACTCCGGCTCTCACATGATCGTCTTCCCTTCGTCTTTTTGTCTTCGTAACGGGGCTTTTGGGAGATGTGTTGGCACTCTCGTGTTCGTTTCATCGCATTCGCTCCGCGGGGCAACACTCGTGCATTTCTACACGATAGGGCCTACGTCGATTACGCTCATTTGCCGCAGCGCTCCATTTCCGCTCAAAACTGTGTTTAAATATCTCACGCTTGTATCCGTCCTCCCGTATATCGATGCTGCGTCTACGTCAAGCAAAGTTTTACTCCCTATGTTGACACGAAACCGCCACATGGTGGAGTCTTCACTGGCGTTGCTCCTGTGGCGGTTCCTCTGCTGCGGTATTGCTTCCGTGGTCGGTGAGTCTTTTACGCACGTTTTTTCGAGGTCTTTCATTCCTTTCCTGTCGTTGCCGTCCATCCATTCTGTGCCTGTCACGATCTACGGGCATGGTTCATGACTCGTGGCCTTCTTATTCGGCGGTGACCGCCAAAGCCTTTGTATTCACGTCGTACTCGTCTCTTTGCTGAGTGACCCGTTTTGACGTCTGCGTGGTGTATCAGTAAACCCTCCATGCAAGCTGGTGTGTACGGTTTGATAGCGACACTTCAGCATATCCGATTCTCGTGTCGGTAGCAGTCGGCTGTCTCATCTTTTGTTGCGGAGCGCCAGGCGCGACTTGCTAACGTAATCTGTATCCGGTTCACACATTGAGACTTCTTTCTTGATTGCCGTTATGGCGGTGACGAGGCGGAACCTGCGGCGAACGCCGGCTTCCTCGCAGTTTCTGGACCCACCAGAAAATGAGGTTTCATCGTCCCCTCGCTCGTCTGGCACGGGGACGAGAAGCCGGCGAGGAGACGCACACATCTCACAAGGAGAACGAGCAGACAGGCGTAGAATTCAAAGCGAGACTTCCTTCGATGCGCAAGAGAACGCCTCCGAGCCTGCCTCTTCTGACACAGAGGAAATGAGAACATGCGAGCGGAGCGCGACTTGCGCTGTTCGACGGCGAGTGCTCGTTGCCAAGTTTCTGATCATGGCAGGTTTGTTCCTCGTCTCTGCTTGCGGTGTTGCGGCGTTCTACTTCCACTTACCAGGTGAGAGGGGACACGCGGAGACCCTGGGGGGGCCACGAGGAGGCACACGCAAAAGTTCATCCGAAAAGCCGAGCTGTTCATGTACACACGACAGGTACATCGGGTGGAAGATACTTTCTCAAATTGTGCGGGTGAATGGTGGCTGTGCGTTGCTGGATGTCTGCGTGGCGGGAACCCCGTGCCCAAACAGGTCTCTCCCCTAGCTCCCGCGAAGAGCTCGCGCGCTTTTTGCCGTCCTCGCTGAGCGACAGCAGCAAGCTTCGGCGCCTCGAGAACGTCCGTGGTATCTTCCACGTCTTCGCCAATTATAAGGAGGAACATCCCGCAGCAACTCTCGTCTTCCTTTCTTCCTGTTACCTGCTCTACCAGGCTTTCCCGCTCTTTATGATAACCTTCACAGGTGTGTTAATGCACAGGCAGATATTACACTGGACACAACATACGGTTGTATACTGATATGAATATCTGTATACACATATGTCCTGGCCAAGTGGGGAGGCGAAGGTGAGGGTATTTCTTGTAGAGCAACTGACTTCGACGGTAAAACTCTGCACCATACCTCCTTGAAGCTGGGGGGATCGCTGCCAAATCTCGATTCGAAGCTCTTACCTCCCTCGAGCGCCAACATGTCTTGAGTCCCCCTCTAGTGTACGTATAATACAGTATCTAGCTTCAGCTGGTTTTTAATCGCTTACGTGTACGTTTGCAGGAGTAGCAGTGCACATGGAACGCGGGAGAGAGCCGAACACACATACGGAAGTTGCACCGCCTGCAGCGGCGTGCCACCAGAATCTAGGCTGCCAGTGCGCTCTCCGGGACCTTTCAACGCAGGCAATGGTTGCTAGAGTGTTCTCTTGCCGTTGCCTCAGGTTTCGTAAGGGCGTAAAAACTGTGCGAAACGGCTGCAGACATCGTAACGTGCTGGAATCCTTCGGGTGCGTCCTTGCCATTCGGGTAAAGAGCAGCTGTTCAAGACACATACTTGACAGCTGCGACGTTTTCTGTGTATGCTCCCCTTAGGCACCTCGACTCTGGTGACAGTCCTTTTGGGTGCTCTTTTTTCTCCCCTTGTCGCATTCTGCACCGCGAATGCGTTGGCTGCTGTCGGTCCCTCGCTTGCCTACTTCATGTTTAGGTGGGTGGGCAAGCCCATCGTGGTAAGCGCAGCCGAACTCCTCACGTCTCTGTGATTCAGAAAAAAAGCTGAGGCCTCCTCCGCAGACACATTTCCGGTGGAGCATACTATACATGTTTTCTTGAACCGGTCCATCTCCTTGTCATAGATGGTGAATGCTGCCCCAGCTTCCAGTCTCTGTGGCATCAAGTTTCAAAAGTAGCAGACTCGCCTCGGCCCTGAATAGCAAAGACGCATGGCAGAACTGGGGTCATAAGAAGTGAATCCCTTCTGAGGAGTCCATTTTGCTAATCATATCATTACTTTCGAGCCCCACGTGCTATGGCAGAGACACAGTATCATGCGACCCCCCCCCCCCTCAGTTTGTGAGACTAAGTTGACGGCGTTTCTACGGTTACCTCTACACAGTGTTTGCGTCTTGCTGCCGTGCTCGATAGCAGTCAAATGCAATGGTACACCTATTGGGTTTTTGATGAGGTTATTTGCCGCTCCTGGAACGGCACGTATCTCACTGCGGAACTTTGATCGCGTCGTGCAGCTCTTCCTTTTCCCTGAGAAGCTCGAGAGGCTGAAGCGTGTGCTGCATCCACGCAAGCAACTGCAGAGAGGGCGCCCGAGTGACGACGCAAGTGGCAGCCCCCAAGACAAAAAGCCGCCCGGCTTTGATGTGGATCTCTTCCTCACGGTCCTCTTCCTTCGCGTTTCTCCAGTATTCCCCAACCTGTTTATCAACGCAGCAGGTACGTAGAAGGCCCGCGCGCGGAAGATATGAGGCGGACTAACAGGACCCGCCTCGGGTGTGGTAACCGTAAAGTTGATTCTCAGCCTTCAGTGGTGCCTCTCTTTTTCAGTTGCCGTCCCTGTGCATGGTGTGTTTCACTAGACACCTGAGCCTGCAATAGCTCTCGAGAAAGGTTTCCAGTAGAGGATGCCGCGGAGATCTGTGACAGCTTCGTAAGAATCATCCCGGTGCGACTTTTTTTCCCGTATCCCTTCAGCGCCACTCCTTGAGGTTCCTTTCGATGTTTTCTTTACGGCGACGCTCTTCGGTCTGATGCCAAACACAATTCTTTTCGGTAAGTCCTCGAGCAAGGCAGCAGCCTCGCTACCCTGCTCTGCGCGGGAGCGCTGCAGCTTCGCCAACACTGGCCAGCCACGCGCTTGTGTAGCCAGGACCGGGCCACTCCATACATTGCAGAGAGATTTCTGCCCGTCTACATATAAGAGACACACGGCTCTGCACGAAACTGGGGTGCCCTCGTGATGCGGCCTGTTAGCGAGCTCTAAAGCATGTAACGGTACAAGCTGTTCTGCGTGTAAGATGGCGGAGGCGCTCACTCGTCAGCGCGGTTTTCGTAAATATACGCGGATGTATTATCAAACCCTGACGACTCGAGGGAACACAGATTACCAATAGCATTCTGCTGATGGCAATACCCCGGTCAGTTGCAGGCGCTTCATTATTCTGCTCGGAGGCCACACAGGGCAGAGCTGTCCCACTTTTGAGTAGACAGCCTCTTGATATACATGCATGAATACATGGATATATACACGACATCAACAAGAAAGGGGGCGTTAGCATACTACGTAGGCAATCCCGAACTCCAGGGTTCTTCGCGGAGACCACAAGAGGACGGAAGAAAATATGACACTTTCGGGTGAGTGTATCGACTGAGCGTACACGTGGATAGCTTCGATCATCCAGGTGTTCGCTATTTTGTGTCTTCTTCGCAGTGTCGATGGGAAACGCCCTGACTTCGCTCGATTCCTTGGACGGCAGTAAGGCCACACATCTCCCGTGTGAAACAATTCGAAGTTGCAGGGGGAAGTTAACAACAGGGCCGGAACTCTTTGTGGAAGTGATTTTCGTGTCAGAGCACATCCCGAGCGCGACTGGAGAGATTTTTGGGGCTCACGTTCTGGAGTGGTAGCTAGGTTTGCGCTGCTCTAGCAGAGAAGAGGGTGACTGACGCTCGTTGGTGGAACATTAGCTATTTCCGTGGCCTCACCTACTATGAAAGGGAGACATGCATTTTTAGCACGCAGACAGCGTAGCGTGCTAGCAAACAAAAGAATATTTGGAGCAGAGACAGAATACGCCCTGGTGCAGGGTGGGTTTCTCTAGTCCACGATGTAAGAATCAGTCCTGTAGACGCATCTCCGGAATCAACTGGCTCTGCCGCAAACGCATAGCCTGTTTTGTTTTGCGGAAGAAAATGACGCATGTGCCATGGTTTTGTGGGACAGGTTCCTCAGAATATACTAAATGAAGATTGTTTACAGCACTGGTGTGTCCGATTAAAAACCAGGAGCGTGCTGCATAGCAACGCATGAGTACAGCACATCGGATTTGGCGTGCTGATGCAGGTTGGCGACTCTGGCTGCTGCTCTGCGCCATGGCGGGGGCTGTCGTTCTCCTGAAGGTTCTTCGAAGACGCTTGCGACCGAAAGACAGTGAAGGCATCTAAGAGTATCCATACGCATGACAAAGCGAGAGTGATGCACCGAATGTGGACAAGGTGGCGGAACCCGGTCGAAAGAGATTTCTGAAATAATTTTCTTGAACCCGGCGATACGTGGATTGTTGCTTACGGGCTGAGTCACAGGATTTGATACGCAGCGAGAAAGCAGGCATGTGGAAGAAGGGTGACAATCTGCTGTAGAGACTCGTGTCCCCGCATACAAAACTGTACATCCCAAGTAGTACCGAACTGTGCCTGTCTTCGCATCTGTTGTACCCTCCGTGAACCGCTTGGCCTCGCAATACGGTTGAAGAATATTCTAGACACTACTTCACACCCGAAGCTTCCAATGGTGGCGTTCTCTGCCTTCTGGACCGCCTGGGATAGAAACGATGCCAAGTGCTTTTGGGCATATCGTAGAGCGGATGGCTGCTCGTTGGACGACTGAAGTTCCATGCTGAAGCTGCGTCTGGATACCTGGTACGCCATTACACAGTTGCGCAACAGGAAAGCTACAGCGCCCCACTGTTCAGTTGATAACCAAAGGGCCTTCGATAAATACAAGATTTGGCGCCCGTTAGTTCATGCTGAGCTCACCACAACATCAACCACGATATGACTCAGCATGAAGTCGTGGAACGCACTTGGGCTGCTTTCTGAGGTATACCAGTGATCCTGTGCGCGCATGCATGCCTTGTCAGATACAGTACGTAGGATGCACCAGGGCATTATAGAAGTGGATACATGGCAGGGTCATTTCTAGTCGCCAGTAAAACGTCACACCTTCCTGTCTTCTCCACTGACGAAGCTCCCCGCATTACTTTCTCTCACGTTGATCGAATTTGTAGTGTCTCTTATCAGTTATCAGTGACGTACTGCCAAGATGTGTGTAGACGTTCACCACGCAGTTACTGTATAGGCATAAAATGCTTGCGCATGACTGCCTGGTGAAGCAGTTTTAGAGGGTGACTCGCAGGACATGCGACCGGGTGTGACACGGTGCACACAACTGTCTGCTAGTCTAGTTTCTTCCGCTCTAAGATCGCTTCGAGCACGAACTAGATCGTCTGCCAAGTTAACCGTGTGTGCAAGGTCGCACGGCTACCACTGTCTTTCTACACGCGTTGGCGCGCGTGTTGAGTATTCCTCACCCAACGAAACCCCTGGGGCATGAACCTAAATAAGACACGACGGTGGTGGACATTTCGGCTACACATGCCCCCATGCCTGTATCACCAAGAAAACCCCTCGAAACATAATGTGACAAGTGCTTTGCAGGCAGCATTAGGCCCCTCCCTCAGACGGAAATGGCCACTGGATGAAGGTTGCCGCTGATGAGATACAGACAAGCAAGTTCTTTATGATCGCAGTACAAACCTCTCAACTGGACTGCTTGAGACGGGGGACGATTGCAACGCGTTCGAAATGGTGCGTTGACCTCTGCCTTGCCATAATCTCGATCACACACGAATGTGTGTCATCGAGATTATTCGGTTTCCGGTACCGAATTTGTCTGGCGGCTAAACACGCGTCCCATTGTCACCCCGTCTCCCCGATATGGGATCGCATCGCATCTGGCCCTGGCGTCACGGATTAACGGAAGATGTGCCCTAAGCTTTTAAAGAGAACTTGGAAACTGCCACAGGTCGCAGATCCCACCCCTGCACCATTTCGGACGACGTTAAGATACACATTTCAAGCGGGAGCCCTGTGTGACTGGACCAAAGGGTGTACTGATCCGTCGTCATGAGTTTGCGCCTCGTCTCTGCAGAAAAACACATGCACACCTTGCTATGTAGCTTAGACGAAAAGCATTTTGCAGGAAAGACGGGGGAGCTTTCGGCTTGCGGAGAGGCGCCGACCAAGACATGGAAAGACATGACGGGGTTACCGTCAAGGCGTGCGTACGGAAAACCCGTTGCATGCGCCCCCGTCTCCCGAATTGCAAGCGGGTGTCTGCTCGAAAACCGGGGACTCGGTGTGCAGTGCGTGTCTGCGACAATCTATGAGGCGAATTGACTTGCAAGACACACGCAACGTATGTGGTTTTCTTGCTAGACGCGCATTTATGATATTCAGTTCTTTTCTGAACTCAGAAAAGCGGCGAAATACATGGCGTCTTCTATGTCTTTGCTTGATCGACCAGCACAACCGGGGTTGCTGAGACTCCTGGGAAGTTCTCAGGCATTGGGTTGAATTTCCCCAACGGAACTCCTCCTCGCATGAAAACGGAGGACACCTCTGCCAGCACTGTCATGTCTGCTTTATGTGGGAAGGTTGCTGCGGTGAGGAACAATCTCTTGACAACTGCAAGTTCACAATCGAGGTCTCAGCCCGGTCAAGAAGTACCCTGGCTCCACATCGAGGGATCACACCATCTGTTTTCTCTTGCTCGCTGCGGGAGGGCCTTGTCACACACGGAAGCCTAACGGGGGGAGGCAGTGTTTGTTTTCCTCCACGCAATCACTGACATCTAAGGTTCACTAGCCTGAAGACAGCAGTTCTTGGTGTCTCCTTTCTGCGATGCCCTAAAGCATAGATACGATGATCGATCGTTTCCCGGATCTTCAACGGGTGGTGGCGGGCACCCCTCCGCTGGAAGGAGGGCTGGGATATGAGCAGCCCGTATCGCTGTCTGGCAAAGCGGGGGTCGTGGGGCTGCAGCATCCGGAGACGTGTAACGACACCAGCCTGGCAACCGCGGGATGTCCTGCTAGTGCCGCAGCGGTGGCAGCGGTCCGATATTCTAAGGCAATTATGTGTGCTGGGCAAACTTCTCCGCGTATACCGTCCCCACATAAGACGCCCTCCGTCTCCACAGCCCCATCGGAAGCCCCACCGGTGCCTGGTCCATCCTCGTATCCGGCGCATTCGCCGCTATCGTCTTTCTTCCCGCCGCCCACTTCATCTGTTGAAGTCCATGACGCACTGAAGCATGAGAAGACTCAAGACGCAACACAAGCTCTTGATGGCCACTCTCCCTTTTCGTTGCTCTCCCCAGAAACTTTTTGCTCCTCGGAGACCTCGGGCGAGTCCATGTCTGACAGTGCCCAGTCGGCGTCTTCTCTGTCGCCGACGCAGCGCGGCCACGGAAAGTCTGGCGCTTTTTATTGCGTAGAGGCATCGACGGACTTCGGTGGGGGCCAAACAGACTGCGGTTCGTCGTTGTTTCCATTCTTGCGCAGAGCTAAAGTTTTGAAGATTGCCATTAACGAGGTTCTTCTCCAGCAGCAGCAAACGGGATACCTTCTTCATCTTCATTCCCCTGGTGCGGCTGCGCCTCTCCAGCCCTACTGCTGTCCTGGCTGCGCTCCGAATGGAGGCACTGGTGGGAGCTGTCAAGGTGCGCAGGACACGGGGCTTTGTTACAACTGCGAATTAGCTAGTCATGTGCATGCGGCCCAGCAGTTGCTTCAACGGGCACACAGTGCCCTGCGCCAGCTCCAGCAACAGCATGAGGAAGATGAACAGCGTCACCTAAAGCTTCAAGAGACGCAAAACAATCAACATGGAAGCTTCAAGAAGCACATGCACATGCAGCAGGCTTCTTCAGCGCAGGCCGCAGAACTGCGTATTCGGAGAAGCGTCATCCAGCAGCACCAACAGCAGCTTCAGGTGGCCCTCGAACAGCAGCAACAACTCGAGCAGGATTTGCGCGCGCGCTGGGAGGGCGAGGTGTCAGCTGAGATGAGAATTTGTAAGGCTTTCTAACGCTGCTGGCGAGCGGGGAAAACGGCTCGGCTGCTTTGGTCGAGATATGTTCGTGAGACAAGCCTTATGATCTTGTGGTGGATATGCTAGCGGAAAAGGGAGTAGAGACAGTCACCACCTCGTCGATCGTGTGGCGGCAGGGCCAGGCGCAGTGGCATGACGAAAAAACAGGCAATGACAGTATATTATCTCGCACTCGCATAGGTTACGGCTCGGCATTCGTTTTACAGCAAGTTGTTCCTATTTCACAGCAGGCCGATCTGCGATCGCCCTGGAGCGGGGACGTTCTGCGAGGTGACGATCCGAAACTTTCCGGTTGGTACTCTAGCGACGAGGCCGGCGACCTGAGTGGCCTTGCCATCTCGTGCATCGTTGTTAGCTCTGTGTGATGCGCGTCTGCAGTGTATCCTGAGGCCTCCTCAGCGGAGCTACAACACGCCGTTCAGAAAATCGGAGAAAGCACTTTCGAGGGAGACCATACCACGCTCGCAGTGGCAGCCATGGCGGCGGCGACAACGGTATGGTGATCTGTGGTTGACTGTGGGAGAGCACGCTTTGTGTCGGCGCTTCAATTTCCTTCACATTCTAAGGTACAATGCGAGCGTCGTGCACTCAGTGCCTCTCGTTTAAACGGTGATACTGGAGAAGACCATCGTTCGTTGTGGCAATAGGCATGGATGCCACACGGGCGTGCGCCAGTCGCTAGACCTCGGCGGTCTGCAGTTTAGAGAGAAAGGGGGAATCCACGTCATAGTTGTGGCTTCGGCCAGAAAGTGAATTAGCTGCCGATAGTGGCGAACAACATGCAAAGCACGTTCATGTGCTGTCGGTGGGGGTGTGTTCCTGCTTGCGACAGGGTTCCACGGAAGCCGCGGACGTTCTGGCGGCCAAATGCCGGCAGCTGCAGAAACTAGGAGCAAGTGAGCGACAAACAAGGTTGTTCTGCCGTGCGAGGGTGCGCTTTTGAACGCGAGCAACCCGTAGGAGCACCAGGAATCGCCTGAAGCAGTGGCTGAATCGCACATCTCTTAGACTGTCTAGTGCGCACATTGATGGGGGGCCCTTTCGGATGAGTCAACGCATTCGGAATCCGAGAAGTGACGGGAATGTGACAGCTTCTGCCTTTTGATCTTTTGTGTGCCGCGAACCTTTAGGTCTCCTCGAGGTACAACGTATGATGGAAGAAATGCAACGACAGCAACAGTGGAGACAACAGCAGCTGTCCTCTATAGCAGAAGCCGCAGCCTGCAGCAGACAAAACACGGCGTCTGCTATTGAAGATATGCTTCTAGCGCGAAAGTATCAAAGACGGGCATACAAGGTACGCTGCCGTTCCCTCATTTCTGTGTTTGCTTGACAGCCCTTCCTGATGTAGGGAACTGTGGAGTGCATGCATTGATCATGCATACATTTTTAGGGTTGCGTACCTTGGTGGTGCTAGTAAGGTATTGGAGCGACACAACCCACAGTGGGTTCTTTTACAAGTCTGTATAGTCCAAAACCGTTATATAGCAATGTGCCGCGTACTCACAATCAGTAAGTATTTTCTTGCTTTGTTTTCTGATGTGTGTGTGCACCGCAGCATTCCCTACTTTTGATCGGCGGGCTTGTGGCATTATTTCTGTTCTTTTTCATTCCCTCGTCACCTTTTCTTCCCTTGTTGTTCTGGCTACACGGAGAGGGTCGACCGCCCTAAACTCATTGCCCTAGGGAAGTGGGCGAAGGTGTTCACGACGGGCCGTGCAAACCTACAGGGCCCCGGGCCAGCAAGCAAAACATAGGGCGGGTGATAGTTCTCCGTACTCTTATGGCTGGTGCGGCCGTGGTTTGCGGGATCGCAACAAATGTGAAATCAAACTTACGTTTTTGGATGGGGGCGGGGGGCGCTCTTGTTGCCCTGGCAGAGCCGCGGAGAGTCCGCGTGGGCTGCTGCATTCGTATGGTCACCCGCTGGAATAGAAAACGCCCAGATTCAGATGGTTTTAGCACAGTGTTTCAAGTTCAGCATTCTCTACTCGTCAAACCTGGCTTTCCTGGGAGAGCGCAAGCATAGCGCTGCTGCATCGGAGCGCCAATCTCGCACTCACGGCATGCGACCGTGCTATGGTTCGCGACGATAAGCGGCGCGCACATGCCGCCCGAGGTGTCAGTTTACAACGTATCAAGGGGCATTCCGTCAAAAGCTGCAAACGCGGTGCGAAATTACGTTGCATGGTTTTAGGCAGTCGCAGATGGTTTTTCATCCGGACAGCGTGGACCCCATCATAGAGCGGCTGCATCCCCGCATTTACTGTTGCTCCAGTCTGCCATTCTGTGGCCTCCCCCACGTTTTGGAACCCATCGAATGGCGCGGGCGCGTCTCTGTGAGGCCTGGAGCAAAGTTTGAAGCATTCTTGTGGCTGCACGTAGAGTGGCGCGTCCTTGAACAGCTACGGTTGCTTTTGCGTACGAGCCTACATTTCCGAATCTCAGGGGGGCCTCCGGAAGATGAGAGGGGGGCGCCCGGCTAAGATTAGTCTGCGTCAAGTTCATCTTAAGGCAAAGCCTGAGCGCGCTATCATTATCAACTCGTGAGGGTTACGGATAGTACATCTCTCGAATATGGTATGTGAAGCAGCTCAGACCCCGTCTCCGGGTTGTACAAGGAAGAGAGCACTACCCACCACAATTAAATTTCCAGTACGTCGTTTCCAGTTACACACATAAAAGAGGAGCGAGACACGGGGCGAAAGTAGGCAGTTTCGCGACACTCAAAAGCTCAGCATGTGTATGAAGAGGGCACCGCATAAGGAACTGGGGTCGTGGGTAGCACAAGGTGGAAGTCTCGTACCACAGACGCAGCGCGTTTGAAAAGTGATTCCAGCCCGTTATGCGAAGCTTATCTGTGTGTTCTCTCATCCAAGATGCCACATTTACTACAATTTCCTGTCAGAAGACTCAAGTATGTTTCAGCACGCTTGCAGAGTTCCGTCTCACGCGCACACGCCCAATGGATGAACGCTGCAGTGTAGGTTGAGACTGAGCAGAGGAACCCGGCAACCACTGTGTAGTACGTGTGTGCCGGGTGCTTCACGCGACACACACAACAACGAACTAACCATCCTCAAAGCATTCGCGCAAGCGCGCTGGCTGCGACCCCGACCATCGCATCCACAGAAGATGAGGCACGAGGCAACGGTCATCATCATCAGCGAAGATGAAAGCTGTCCTCCCTATCCCCCACTGACACGAACAACTGGGGGAAAACTCTACGAAGGCAGAAAAAAATTCAGCCACTATGCCGGGATGAGAAGCAACGCCATTTCAGCATGCTACAAGATACCTCCGTGGTATATCGCGCATCTTCACGCTTCGTCATCGCTACCTGAATCACTAGGGTAATTGAATTGGTCGGTTACTTGCCTGAAAACCAAAGCTCAGCAGTCACAATTCCATATATATGCTTTTTTAATGTTCGGAAAACAGCAGTAGTATAGTGGCAACGTGATAAAAGGCACAAGAAGGGAAAATGTGCCCCTTGCGCGAGCCGCTGAGGATACAGATCGGGAACAACCCAAAAACATATATTCCGTCGATCGTCTAGATCCCAAGAGTAGTTACACACTAAGCCCGCCGGCATTCAGTGTTTGAAGAAGAGGTCACGAAGAGGACATATCGCGAGTTACGGAACACTACGGTCGAAGCTGTCCAAATGGCTAGGGAAACAGCGCCGAAAAATTTTACCAGACACTCGCTGAAAACTAACCGTTATCTACTTTTTCTGCACTCCAGCTCGCGAGGTAGGGAGGAGAGAAGCGCCACGTATCGATATGTTTCATTCCTCTCGGTGCATTTCGGCATGTCTATCCGTCAACTGGAGGCGATAATAATAATGCTGGTCCCGGCAGACTTAGACACTGTGCAGCAGGAAACTCACCTCACTGCTTGCTGCACTAGGGTATCCTGCATTAGAGAAATCACACATTGCGTGCTCAAGCAAGTAATGGGCATCGCTGTCTTTCGTCCCAGACACGATCCAGAATGCAGCTGCTAGTAAGCTGAACACGACTACGACAGCAACAACTCGAACAGCTTCCCACTCTCTTTTTCCGTCTTCGTATGGGCGAAGGCACTCGGATCCATTCGCGGTGGCAAGCTGTTAACAGCACTTATTCTGAGAAGATGAGCGGAAAGGACTCGCAGATCCTGCAGATGCTGCATGTGGAGCGGCGAGGCGGCAGTCAGCAAAGCTTACAAACTCCTTTTCTTTCTGAGATTCAGACGGGACACAACATACGTTGTCTGTTTCCTTTGGAACAAAGGCTTTAGGGTCTAGGGTTTTCAGTAAGTCCTTGTAGAAACAAATTTTGTCAGCCAAAATAGCGAAAACAGCGAGGCGCGGAAAGGTCTGCATCCCGCGCGGAAGGTACGAATAGCACATGCGCCCGCACTGTGGAATATAGGACGGCTGCACGACTGAAGCAAGACCACGAGGCGTACGCGCGGAGCCTTGGGGAGCTGCGTACGGCTACCGCTTAACTTACAGCCAGCTGTTCCATATTTCCAGGATTACAAGCCACAGTGAGACATGTTGATGCAAACCGCTCATAGGGGTACCACAGAGCATGACAGCTAGACAGCAGCGACATTGTGGGACAGGCTACCCATGCCTGCGACCGCGGTACGATACCTGCTCTACACCGTAGGCATGGATGCCCCAGACCATGACTTACGTCTACTTGTTTCCGCTGCAGGCAACAACAGCACTCCTCTGCCACCTATGTCACACCAGCGCGAATCCTGTCTGATGTCATGCAATATTATTTCAGGCAGGTATCAATAAAACGTCTTCATGCACCACAGACGGCTGAAATATCCCTTTCATTCAGGAATTTGTTTGCTAAGCCGAGTCTGTAAGCGCCTACTATCAACTGGAAAATTGCAGACAAAGACGGATCATATTTCAAGGACAAAGCGGGATGACGCCTGGATCTCGATGCAGTCAATGCTTATCCCTCTTTGTAGAGAGAAAAGCATTGGCTCCGTGGCGCTGTGGAACATGATAGTATGACGCGAAATTTTCGTTCAGCTTGCATAGAATGAGCGCAAACGCATCGAGGTTGCTTCTTAAGGAGCCCTTCAGTCCACCCTTTTGAACTAGCGACTAACGACAAACACGGAACCGCGACTGCCACACCCAAGCCAAGCCAACGAATACCAACATGGCACAAATATGGAACGTCAGCACTGGCTTCGTAGAAAAAGTGCGGTAGTGCGCGGCGCCTACAGCGCGCGAAGCAATATTCCTCTGCGCTGCCGGATGAGGCTACCGGACACGAAAATCTCACTCGCTCGAGCTCATTCTGTCAAAACACAAACAACGTGTCCATGGGAAAGATGAAACAGAGCCGAAATCACGCTTCAGATCTCCCACTAAGTTGGCCAATGTCCCACCAGCCATCTTGCAAATGTTTCTTCTGCATAAACGGTGAGGCGGACGATTCCTGGAGCCTTCCTCTGACGGTGAACCAACGCAGGCTTGACTGACAACATACTTCCAACTGTTGAATAAAAGAAAACACACTGCGATTACATAATGAGACCCGCAACCTCTGACACCCTGCACCCCCCCGTGGCAGTATCAAACGAAGAGGGGCGTGCAGTCTATCGCCGACTTGGCGACAAAAAAAACTCTGTACAGCAAACCATTTGAAGTATTACAAAGGCAACTGAGTCAACTTACCTGCAGGTGCGGTTCCTGCAAGGAAGGGCGAGGCAACGAATAGACACTGCACTTTCGTTCAATCGCGGATGTGGACACATGATGGATGGCGTTTGGTGCCACGTAACACTACTCGGTGCCTGCTGTATGCCTCCTTTGTTATGAGATCAATCTCATGACGCTGGAGCATTAGCCGTTTGCGTGGAAAACTTGCTTATCGGTTGCGGCATGCTTCGTTTCAAAACGAAATAACCTACCAAGGTCTGTCATCGCAAAATAATGGAAGCATGACGCTGGCGGCGCGATGACAACGGTGTCCATCCACATTTCCGGCCGCCTGCTGGGCAGGCTGTGTCTCCTTCGTCACCGAGAAAACGGCACTCGCGCCGGGGCGAGGAAAGCGCTAACTGAGCTACATAATGCTAGTTCTTATAGTACTCGCTCGTAAAACCATGGCACCAGTGAGGCATCACCGTTGCTTACCGTTCTGATATTGTAAGGCACGATAAGCAGTAACAAGAAGAGAGACACAGATCATCCACAAATTACCCTGACCGAGCCGGGCAAACCCTCTCTACACAGAGTTACGCAAGCCAGCTCGGATTCCTGCCCGTATCTTGTTCCAGTGTGCTTAACGCGGCTAGCTGCTGTCAAAAACCAAACCCACTCACTCTGGACGATTCGAAAAAAAAAAACGAAAAATCGTGCGGATGCGAGGAAAAACAGATAAAGCACAGAATGACTACTGGACACCATGATTGCGCTGAAAAGTCCCAACTCTCCTACGCTACTTTCCGCCTATAGACTCCCATCAGGTAAATATGGACCCTTGAAAGGAGTGAATGGATCCTCTTAAAACACTGTAAGACTTACTCTTAGATTGGTAACACACACAAACCGAAAGAACTTTGTTGAAAAGACAATTACTCCGTAGTCGTGATCTGTATCCCTAACAGAAACACCCAATATGGAATCGAGCGGTTCCGCCCATGGCGCGTGCCCCCAAGACACGTCCACGTTGCCCAAACTGGTTCCGCACCAACATTCATCACGCACAACACGGAGAGGGCTTACAAACTGGCATTGCAGTGAACCGAAAAAGAACGCATCATGCTGCGTACGGTAGCACGCGCCCTGTACGTCCGCTGTCTACAGCGGTGTCTCAATCTGGAAAAGGCAGAGACCTAATCTGCAGTCGGAAAGTCTCAGCCTAAACCCCATTCCAAACAGTGGACAGGAGTGAGAGATGCAGCGCTCGAATGCGTACTTGCTTCACATATTTCTGGAGAATATTCAGCCGCACATAGACAGTCACACAATGGATGAAAAAGCAATGGGGGGAAAGCGACCAGTCATAGAATCCTTATAACTCCCTCCCGCCAAGAAGCCCCCCCCCTTTCCCACCTAGGATGGTCACTTACAGCCGCCTGAAAATGAGAGCGCAAAAAACGGCATCCTCGGGTGATCTGTTCCTTACGAAAAAAAAAGGCGAACGATACGAGAGAGCGGACTAGCGGTGATTTCCCGAGATAATATCCGAACGAGTTGATCTCAAGTTAACAGCAACACCACAAAATACGTTATGCCTTCTGATGTGTTGACCTAGTGGCGACAGAGCTACGCGTTTTGCTGCTGCATCCAAGCAATATAGATAAAGCTCGCCTCTACAATATCATGTTGAGGGTACTTACGCTTCAGAGAAGAGGGCAGACACAAGAAAACCGATGTAGGCATATCAGCACAATATACAATCCCCGCGAGGGATTTGTATAATGGCAGCAGTTCGGCACGGTTCCGTGCGTTGAAGTAGGAACTCAGAAAAAGCGAAAGGGCGTGTCATGAGCAAGCAAGGGACCCCGCAACCAACACGTAAAAGATACTACTCACGGTGACCTGTTGAAAGCAATTGAGAACACAAGAACGATGAGGCACCGCAGAATTGCGTTTTGAAGAGGCGTAACCCAGCCCGCGAAGAGATCTAGGACTGCAAGCGGAAACTGCGTCGCCCTCAATCACCGAATCACTACGGTGAAGTCGTCCACCAAGACCTTACGACGGAAAAGCTAAACCTGCCAGCCGAGGCAGACCGTCTGGTGGCTTGACTTACTCTTCGTGATAAGCAGGGAGGAAAGAAGGATAAAGTGTTATACCTGATGTGGCCTGTCGCAGCTCGTGATGCAAACCCCCCTGGGGCACACACACAAACTTCAGTCTAAGATTCTGCTTCACCGTGTGCACTAACCCTTCCCGCTGCAATGCATCGTTGTGTAGAGCCAAACCATCGACAGGTACAAACTAAAACAGTGGACTCACTTGGTGCTGCAACCAAGAAATATTTGGGAGCATGACTTCCATAGAAATGATTGATGACACCCAGCTAAAAAGCCCTGCATTTGCATGTGTACTCCTGTGGTCTAATCTCATTGCAACAGCACTCTTTGCCAACTTACGCTTTGAGTAGCGGAACAAACGAATCATCATAAGCCACAACATGAGATAACTCTTCGCCGTTTAGTGCCCCTCCCATAAAGTAGACAATAGGCTGGCCCGGCTTTGCCGGAGAAATTTACGAACTATGATCGCCGACGCTGTTTATTTAAGCGGACGCGTATATCGTATGTGGTGCCGTTCAGTCGAATGAACTGGCTCTGGGCCACCCCGCTCGATAACTCGACACAGAGGCAAGATGTGGACAGAGACCTATTGTGGAGGGCACGACCATGCTCAGGACGTACCACTCTCTGAAATTCAGTGGTCAGGGACATACGCAAAAAAAGATGGGTCGGAAACTGAAAATGGCCGCGCTCAATGTAAGCACTCTCCTCGCACGTTGCCTAAATCAGTTTGTGCACACGAAATGAGAACGAAGCGGGAGTCTAAGAAGGTAAGTCTCTACAAGCGCACGCCAAACCACGTTGTGTCGCGGAGACTACGCCTGGTCACCCACACTTCCACAAGCGGACTGACCCAGCAGTTCTTCCTTATAATGAGTACACTGTGACGCCTTGGGATATCTGGGCGGCGTTCTTGTGTCCTGTGATAGGCTGCCACGTATATATTTAACTGCCACTGTCAGCGGCAGCGGTGAACTTCAGCGAGCACCCACCTTCAGAAAGTTTTCCTGAGCATAGACACGCCGTCAACAAAAGGACAACCCGGTCATTCTCCCAAGCCTTGTTAATTTAACTTGCGAGGACTGTTCACTTGGCTTCTCTTCAGTATGAGTTTTCGCTCCCCTCGTGACTCGCTTCAACCAACGCTAAGTGCGCTGAAAAGGAATCCCGTTATTGTGCTCGCGGTCGACAAAATTCCCCAGTACGACTTACTCTGAGCCAGTTAAAAAAACGGAAAAGGTAGACGCTGTCACACTGGGAAAAACTTCGATTGATGGGTAACCACCGGAAACGATAGTCTGCAGCAGAGCTCCCGCCTTTCCAACTGACCGTCCCGTTACAAGAGTCAGGTAACGTCAGCCTGCAGCAACCCGCAGGCACACTTACGCCGTTCTGGCGAAGAAGAGCAGCAACAACACCAAAGATCGACAGTATCCAAAAGGCTGCGGCTGGACTCTTCAACCTTACGCACCGCAAAGAAGATACTACCCCCCACGCAGTATAGCGGTATCAATGGTGACGCTAGAAGTAGGTTGTCCGCCGGAATACGCGACATCTACTATTCAGCTCGAGACGTTACACTAATACAAACGGGACTTATCAGTGAAACTCACTCTGCTAGGGCTGGAATAAAAAGACACCAAGAACACGCACGCGTAGTGAATTGGAAACCGGTGCCACAAGGATCCTGAGACGGAAAACGAACCACCGAAAAACGCAAAGGAGTACTACCGACCGCAGTTTCACGGCGATTTTTGTGGGGACGTACCGGCCTGATATGGTGGAAAGCCCATACAGAAAAGAGAACGTGATTCAAAAGCTAGCGGCAGTGTCCTGCTGCCGCGTTGGGCTTTTCGCAAAACCGGATGTTCCGAACAGCAGCCGGCTGGATGGCATCTGTCTGTAGGCTCGAATCTCTGATGCCAAGCTCCTACTCACCGATGAGATAGCGGTCTGACAACGAATACAACACATCAATACCATTCTTAACGTATACCATGGGTAAAATAATTTTCCCCTCACCAGCGTAGTGACAAACTGCGTTCATATTCGGGATGCCATCTTAAAGACGGCGTGGTCCAAAACTACGAAAGAAGCTCACGGTCTGAAGTGAAAAGGAATGCACATATGCAGTGGGAAGAAAATACCTGCACCGCTGCTCCGCAGTGGCCTGCTGACAGCCAGAAGCTTCAGCTTTTGCTGGGTTCCTGGCACGGCATTATTCATTGCCTGTAGTATCAAGCGGCGCTTTAACATTCCAACTAACCCAGGAAAAGAGAAACGAGCTACGAGCTCTGTAATTCAACTCACCCTAGAAATAGACAGGAGAGGCACAAAGCAACGTGATATGAGAGGCCTTTCCTTCAACAGCAGAACTCTAACGTGAGCCAAAATCATATCTGGCTCATTCAGGCGACTAGTTAAAAAGCGGATGCACTACATCCAGATACCAAGAACGACAGACGCTACTCTAGGCGATGCTCGCCTTGTTGTCGAAACGAAGCTGACCATAACAGGTTCGACGTGAAGAAGAACAAGGATAGAGTTGAAAGCTAATTAGCTGATAGGAGATGAAGAAGGCTTACCCTTCTGAGAGATGAACCAACATAGACGACGACAGAGGATGCAGTCATCGCCTCAGGTTCCAACAGCAGCTCCTACAGTGACTGTCATTCATTTGCTGATGCGCAAAGCCGAACAAGTGTGCTCTGTACAACGCCTGAGGCTGCTGATCGCAAAACTTACGCGTCGCTGAATAATGAGAAAAAACTATCCCCAGGTATCCCACATAAAAATCCTGCGGAAACAAGGCTAGCGAGGCTGCAGCCAGTGCGAGAAATGATGCTAATGAGTAGCCCATCGAGCCGAAAAACTCACCCTTTCAGAAAGCAGCAAGACAACACGACAACGACAGAGTTCGCAGTGACATCCAACTAATCCTACAGAGCTTATATGTTAATCGCAGTATCCTAGAATGCAGTGTAGGGTGCCGTTCAATATAGAATTCTTGCGGCTGGTCTGTCCAAGGCCATTCGAAAAGCTGCTACATCACTCTAACTCGGCGCACATTACAGTGCTCAGAAACAGAGCGTTACGTACGTATATCTGGTAGTTGAACGCCGGATGGTCCGACAACAAGAAATAACAGCCGTCTCGCGCTGAATAAAACTGTCCCCTCTGTGGGATTCCTGGTTTGGCACCCAGACAGCCTCGCAGAAGTAGCAAGAAAAAGGACAGATTTCCCACTTGAACCCTGCTAAGTCCAGTGATTTCCGCAGTCTCCAGAGCGCATTCATCAAAATGCCCCTTAGATACTCACATTCCACTGCAGGGACAGAAGCAGGAGTCGCAGCAAACAAACTGGTGAACGGCCACAAGTGAGGAACGGCTCTGTAGACACATTTTGGTTTGCTACTACTATCCCTTGGTTTCCTTTTTCTTTCAATTCCAAGGAATCCACTCACTAGCAGCTGAAAAGCAAAGCAACTCATGATGCACGTGAGAATCGAGCTGTTGACAACTAACCCGGACTTCCTCTACCCCCAGACTTGAACGACACCCTCGCTCGAGCGAAAAAACGATACGACCGACGGTCTGTAGGTGACTCGACAGCCCACCGGAGTTCCAGCTCACTACCGTGTGTCGCCAGTGGCACGAGTTCGTGCGTCTGCAGACTCTGAAAATCTGCCTACCCTGCATACCAACACACAAGAAATAAAATCTCGCCATTTTGTCCTTATCTCACAGCAAGTCAGGCCTCGGGGACACGAGATGTAACGCTATTTCATCACGCGCAGCTGCAGCTTCCCATCTGGAGCCACAGCCATTAATCTAGATACTACGAGGGCTCCGCGGCCGTCTGTACCTCGAATGGAACCGAAACAGGCCTGTTTTTCACCCACATTAACAATACCGCAGTTTCCACACACTCACCATTTTGGTATGACTCTGAAAAGGATAGACCAAGCAACATCAAAAATATGGGTGCAGACCTCTGGCCGACATGTATGTCGAACTAAATCAAGCGCAAACGCTCTCCAGCATCTGATGCGCTTTACAAAGCAGTGTTTACGCCCGATGGGGAACAGCTGTGTGCCCGCAGCAAAATGGAAGCCGCCTGTACAGAAAACCTGATTCCAGTTTGTTGAATCCATCAGGCTGTCAAATACGTTAGAACAGCTGGGGTAAAAAGAGCTGCAGGCACCGCCTGGCTTACTGGTCTTTGTTGCGACACGTGAAAGCCGAAGACATCAGCCCGTATGAAGCAAAATTTCTCAGCCCCCCACTACGACGAGCGACACTGCACCGTAAACCCCCTTATCAAACGCCTGACAAGCAGCGATAGAAACACTGTAGGCCCCGGCACGCTGCAACACTACCTCGCAATGAAATCGCCCTCAGTGCTGTCCGTGTGACCACGCGTAGTCAGTGTGCATCAGCTCGCCTGCGTTGAGACGTCTTTACTGCTTGTGTAAGGAACCCTCGATGACTTACCCTGTTGCAGTGTAACGACAAACAACAACGCAGTTCCCATGCACTGCGTGCTGGCTTCCTGAGAATCTCACAGCTACATTAGTTCCTCACTCTAACGCTGAATGCATGGCATAGTTTGGCTTCCATCGAGACAAGCAAGCCCAGCTTCCGCATGAGCCTAAACCCGTGCAAACTGCGCATGTCACTACAGGAGCTACGACACCACCCACCAAGCGTTCCAACGAGATGCGGATGACGTCAAAACAAAATAGGCGTTCCACCGTTTTTTCTACATCAGATTTGGAGCCCGTTCAAAGACACGTTTTGCAGGCATTCCTAAACCGGCCAAAACAACGCGTCGAACACAACTACGAACTTGACGCCTTTTACGCAGAATCTACAGAGGGGGTCTATAATTATGTTAACGATATACAACCCTCAAAGTTACAATCTGCCTTTGTTCCGGCAAAAGTATTTGGTCGCAGCACGGCGTATGCCTGAGTTTAGATTGTGTTGAATGGAACTTACAACTGGAGCGCTGCGGGACGTAAAACAAGGCGAAAATTACGATGAGATCAGCTGCAACTTGTGTAAGCATGAGAGCACCGAGGAACTTGATTACAAACGACCCCCCTTAAATTTGCAATTCCGCCGAAGAATTACACTGCGGGCATCGAGAGCCACAGACTTACGGATCTCCCGGCTGGCCTGCAAAACATTCAGTACATCCTGAGATGGTGTAAGTGAAGATCCGACGTGGTGCTGTGACGACTATCAACGCTAAGCACAGATGCTAGGAGGTGGTTGCATCAAGGGCTGCACAGCAACTCGAGGCGCGTGCTGCCGCCTAGACAACCCATAATGCTTACCGAGGTTCGCTTCCGCTTCAGCTGCAACAAAAGACAACAGGGAAGTACGCGACTGGCTGTGCTGCGCAGATGAGTAGACGATATAAACCCAGTGCTGACTGCGAAATATTCGAAAATCCTACCGCTTAACTCGAAACCTTCAAACCGACGGAAGTCAGCTTGCTGCTGTCCAACTGGCGTAAAACCAGAAGCGACACCTACCCTGCGATGGAGAAAATGGACCAGGAAGTACACATCAACAACAAGAGAAACATGGGGAACAGGACTTCTAGTCGTTACAATAATACTAAACTGCTGAAATGAGCTAATGACTGTCACTAACAGGTGCCTGTCTGCAAGCCGATGATGGAAGGGAATATCGGAGCCTCAACCAAAGTACCGAGGCGTCCACTTCCAGAGCACGTGGGAGTGCGACGTTAACCGATTTCCGGAAAGAAGCCTACTGTCATGCTTTCGAACTGCGTGGCAGTCAGAGAAACAGCACAGGAGCACCCATAATCGGCATTTCAGGTTTTTATCACCTTGCCCGCATGCCATCGAATAAGACCCCAATCCAGCTCTTGAGCGTATGACTCGTTGCTGTCAATCTCCCCTGGTTCTGAAACTTACTGCTTGAACATCTTCCTGAAAACGGTAACAGGGAAATCGGCTCAGCTTACAGCAGAAAAAAAAAAACCCTAAGGCACCGCTTGGATCCTGGGACTATCCAGGCTGCTGCCTGATAATACAAACACGCCCCATCAGCAACATTCTGTCCCAAGCCTCTCTTGCGACAGGTTACGAACCATACGGATGAATCGGACGCCGCGGATAGCAGATCTTTGTTGACCAGGTCCGAATTGGAACGCCCTCGTATGGTAAAAGACAGTCATTAACGTGAGACTACGTAATCTGTATTCGCTTGTCATGTACAATCTCGTACTCCCCTCGACATTATATATATATATATATATATGCGGTCTCCTGTAGCGACTCGCGTATCTCGGAACGCAATCCCTATTCTTTGCATTAAAGCTACTGCATCATTAAAATGCCCCAGACCTGATATCCACTTACTTTCAGCTGTAATGGCACGTCCAGGTTTTACACAAGAAGCGAAACTCACCTGCCTTCACGCCACGCACTTCACCAGGTCCGCATAACGGCTTTTACTGAGGGGCCCTCAGACTGCCGGCACTTGTATAACAAACCTGGCATGCATTTATTTGTAGACCAACTATTCTGCGTCTCTTACTCGCTCTATTCTTCCCTGGTTTTCACACAAAGCACAGCTTGACGAGCCGAATAAAATGGCATCTCTTGCAAGGCAAACCGCCTATCACGTCGGCTACCCTCTTGGCGAGTCACAAACGCCGACACCTCCCGGGGACGACTGCTGACTCGGATAAACGATCACAATCCTCAAAGAAGCATCTGGCAACAAAAGTAACGGAAAACAGCTGTCAGTTCTCACCCGCGAGATTTGAATATTCCCCTGCGCACACCAAGCATACCCAGACGGAAGTCGACACCAACGTTTCAAACTGTTCTCAGCATCCAAACGAGGCGCAAAAAAGCTCACTCGCTCTGGTCACGATGAAGTAATCATGAAATTCTAGCGTATGAGTCGCATTTCGTCTATACAACAAAGAATCAGCAGACACTAGAGGAGCTTCGGAAAGAAGGAAAACAGTGACATCCCCCCCTGCCAAATGACTTCCAGACAGAGTTCACCGAAAAATACAAATATATCAGAAGTCGACAAGACGCATAGTCGTCTGAAGAGACCACACGGAGAGAGGATTCCCTAGTTCTTCTAGATCATTAGGCGGGTTTTACAGACAAGATTGTGCTCAGTGTGCCTACCAAGTTAGCCAAAGCGGTATTGCTGTCACGCGCGATTCCTTCGGCCAACAGGTCAGAGACCCCCTGCTGCTGTGATGCTCGGATGCGTTGGAGGGTTATGGTTTGCTGCTTTGCGTTTTCTGTCGCCTCAATCAATCTCTCCTGCGGATTCTGCTGAGCGAGTTCATCATGCCGTGCCCTGGTGGCATTGAGCTGTTCTTCCATTTGTCTGAAGCTGGTGTCCCTGAACTGATTCAATGACCGATATGCAGCATAAGTGGCAATAACAGAAACGATAATAGCGAGCCCCGTCCACACAGAAATATTCTTCAACGTTCCAGTAAACAGCTTCTCTTTTGTAGCTTTGAAAAACGCCTTCCATATAGGGGGAGTCTCATCAACAGGTTTCTCGGATAGAGCGTTGCTCTGTCCCACTTGCCTCTTCTGCTTGGCCATCCCCTTGGGCTTATTTGACTGAACCGCCCTTTCCCCAGGAAGGAAAAGCTCGTTTTTGTTTCCGAATCCACCCAGCCATTCTCCATTTCCTCCACTGTCTTCAGTTTTCTCCGATGAATCGGCAGCCCTCGCAAGGAGGAAACCTGGAACAGCGTGCGTACTAATAGAACTCGGAGATATCAGTATGCCCCCATAAGGGAACATTGATGCATAGGGCGCTCGAACCAAACTTCTGAAGAAGATGAACTGAATAAACAAAAAGAAAACACGGACTGTGCCGCGCGCCATCTGGGCTCCGTACTGCCGATAATGAGGATGCGTTCGTTGGGTCGTCGGGCCGTCGGCAGATTCCGTAGCGCCGTTTCCAGAGTAAACCCTGTTCAGAATACGATGCAGACCCTCCCTGGAGAAGATATAAGCTTGTCTTGCTTTGATCGTGGATTATGGGACGCCGACCTGCTGGGGTCCAATAGCGGCTGCGTTCTTCTTCTAATGATCACGAAGACGCCTGTTTCTCCGCGTTTACCACGGATTTACAAGCCGGGTAAATATGTGATTTTCAAAAAAAAAGCACGTTGATGAATCTACTTGAGCGCCAGTTAGCCGTATGCTGGGACCATGCAGCAAGAGAATATGCAGACCGCCGCACCTCTGCGGTGCTGCAAAAACTCGGACACATTCAAAAGAATCTGGATCTCAATTTGCCTAGCGTAGAGGCGAACGTCCTTACAACAGGCGGGAATACACGTGGTGCTATGTTGTGAAGCAGCCGTAGCATGTAGGTACATATTCAGGCCTTGAAATAGAAACAGCCAACGCAGACGTAGTGGAACCAGCTAAGCGGGAAACGCGATACACACCCGATCAAGAGATGAAACGTGCTGAGGCGCTTCTGCTGCCACATGGATGTCACCCAAGATTTTTTGATGCCGCGTCGCAAGGGCCTGAAGGCAGGAAAGCTCCTTCCGTATGAAAGAAACCTACGGCGTCCACGAGCGAGAACACCGGTAACGTGGTACGCTTTTACGGAAGTGGACGCTCCAGACGACCGTGATTAGGTCGATGCTGGCGCAGCTCTACAAACATGCAAGTATCGCTTCCTCTGTGAGGCGTTTTCCTTTGCTGGGACCCGCGTCAGAGTGAAGGCATGTAGCTGGAACGGAAGGCTGTAACTTCTGGCAAACAGATAGAAGCGGGTGAATCTTCAAACAGACACTCCTGTTTTGGAGGCGATGCCATACGTGGATGATAATATGACTGGTTTTCATCAAGGGGGCCGCTGTGCCGTCTCGCTCTGAAGTAGCCGTGGCTTTCCGGAGGGACGCGGCGGCGGTCGCGTCTCTATCTGCAGAACGGGTGTCGAGCCATAACCGAGGAATGCTGCCTCATCAAGCACCGAAATGCGTACTACTTCTGGGCTCTCTGGAACTCCAAGGTTTTTATTGGTTTCTCAAGTATCCATTTATGCGAGCTGCTCTACAATGGCGTGCCAGAGGGCCCTTTCGCGCTGTAAGTGCTGACGTCTTACGCCTCAAGAGGTCCGAGGTCCCCAACATCAGGAAGCGCGAAATTATCACTAGCTGGTTGCATCGTAATGCATATGGGCCAGAAGGTAATGTGCAAGAGATCAACTGTGATTGGCACCCCAGGTGATATTGTTTAAGACGGTCCTGATCTTCTGAAGCCGGTGCCCCCAAGCGCTGGGGTCTGAACTGTATGCACAGCGCTCGCTACCTGGCTCCGCCGCCTACGGCACAGAGCGAGCTTGTTTGTGGCGTCCGGCGCGCAGATCTGTCAAATGTGACTTCTTCTTCATCGCCTTCCGCATGCGTAGATACCCATTCTGCGGTGCACTACTGGTAGCTTTGATGCATCATCTACCTCATTCAATCGTATCAGCACTACGAAAGACAATATCCAGTTTCGTCTACGGCCGCTTGGAGTTCACAGCTGCTAGCAACTATTCGCTTATGCAAGGTACCCCAGCCAGTGCCGGAAGATGAGCCAGTTACATTGTCTCTGGGAAGGGGGGATGGCGTCCTTTGGTCGGACCGATGAAAGTTTAGAAATTTGCTTCATCGCATACATGTCCTTGTGCCCTGGCTCACGTTCACGTCGCGCTGTCATGCTGACGTTATCCCCCGTCAACTGGGGGCAACTAGGCCACTAACTTCAGCTGCATTTTTCCTGCATCCGTGCGCTACGCGCAGGGATGCTTGCATATCCGTTGCAGGCTGCCGGCAAGAGGAATGATGATGCGGATAGTTAGAACAAGGCCTACACCGAACGCAAACAAGCTGTCGAAAGCACTCCCAAAGTTGCACATATGGATAGGTGTTCCGGACGCAGGCAGCCCAAAACGTAGGCCGAGGGCCAATGGTGCGCGGTCTGCAGTTTATCAGCTGACTAGATGTGATGCCATTACTCAGAGTAGCCTGTTCCGCTACCACCGCTGCTGCGAGTGGCTGCGTCGGAGTTATTCGGAGGGGAAAGCATTTGGCGCTATGTTGTAAGCCACCAGACGCCGTTGACTACTGTAAGCCTGTAAAATTTTCACGAGCTGAAAACGACCACCTACGCATGTTTTAGTTTGATAGGAAAAGGTGGATTTGCTGTAGTAGTCAAGCGGGCACCAAAGCGTCTTGCCTTCATCGACCACAATGAACCGGCGACGGGCTGCCGTCAGGCTTTCGGCAGGGCACGGGGGGGGGGGGGGGGGGAATGTGGAGGACACTGTCACGCCAACGGTAACGGTAAGGAAAGCGATTCCCTATTGCTCTTCATCAATCCGTACTACATTGCCTCTTGACAGAAAACGCTTCAGTCTGAGAGAGGATACAGCACAGAAAGTGTAGCCAACGCCACTCATTACAGCAGCGCATGTATGTATCAAGCTGGCAGCATATTGGCTTCGTAGGAGGGGACGGTCGCTGGCCTGCTGTCCACCTACATTCAGCTGGTCCGTGAGGATTAAGATATTGTACACGCCGAAGATGATCCAGACAATCTGGAGAATGCTCAGACATATTGCAAATGCACCGAAGACACCTACAAATTTGGGATCTGCAGTCACAAAAGAGACAAGAGACGAACGTAAGTTGAACTGGTGAAGCTTAGGCAACGCTGAGCTCCCCGCTCGCGCATTATTTGCAGTGAGAGGTACTCAACCTTTGAATTGACACTGCCCAGAAATTAAAAGTTTTAAAATGAAAATTCGATCTCCTTTAAGACATTTTCGTTTAAAATGTAAAGACCAATCTTCTACAAAAGGCAACTGATGAAATGTAACAATTTAAAACATAATAAACGTCAAACGTAAAGTAATAATGACTAATAAAATATTTACTTCATATATTAACTGATTAATAGTGCAAAATTAACAGAAGAAAGGAGGTTGGTTGTGAAATGCTATTTGAATTTGGAGCTAGCTGGTTCTCCCCGAAATGTGTTAAGGCGCAGCTATTAAAATGTATTATTTATATAGGGTAAGGCACGATTTTTGAAATTTTGAGCCTACCTTGAGCTAAGTCTCAGTTGAGTGGAGCCAGCGCTGGGCAACACCATCGCTGATGTGCCACAGTTGAACAAGGTTTAGTATCCGAAATAACATGCGGCACCCGCTCGGCGTACGCCGAAGAACGACAAAGTTTCCTGTGATATGTAATCATCGTGTAGCTTCGTACCTTTCTTTCGAACGCCGCATATTCCGAAGGAAAAAACTCCAACAGCCACCGCGCCTTCCAGAACAGAGGCAGCAAAACTTAGAGCGTTCTGTGATGCCGCAAGACTGGCGACGAAGCTGACACCGGCGAGACAGACTGTAATCGCAATGCCGAGAACAGCTGATCTCGCCAATTTCTGTTGTTCATTTGGTAGTAGCCTATATTGGTCAGAAGGCCCCCTTTCTGAGGCAGAGGAGAAACCGGACGAGGCAGTAACAACCGCCATGAAGCGTCTGTTTGCAGGGAGCCGAGCAGGGGAACGAGGGGATCCAGGAGAGCTGCCAAAACACTTCGCTTCGTGAGGGAGGCTGAAGTAAGTCAGAGACGGATAACTGTTCCCATATGCTGGTTGGTTTTACGCGGAGAGCTTCGCGAGGAAGGATACTTTTTTGATTAAATACGGCGCCGGCAAGACCGTAAACCGCCGACCGTTTCGAGAGGCGCCGTCACACGAAGACAGCGCTTGTTGAGGCCATTGTTGTTGCCAGCAGTACTGGAGCCCTACAGCGGAGTTTGCTTTTTGCCGGTGGCACTCGTGTGAGACTGAACTCTCACTGAAGCAAGCGGCCTGACGCCGCCAACCTCAAAGCATGAAAGCTTACGAGGCAGCGTCCTTTGAAGCAGCTCAGGGGCTTGTGTCCTGTACCGCACCGCCGTTGGGAAAAAAAAAAAGGATTCGAGCACTTTTATTATCCTTTCTTCTGACAAGCGAGCATGATTCATTCTACGTCGAGAGGAAAAACCCCTGACGTTCGTGCCGCCCCGCGGTGGTGGCTGCTGACTCAGCAATCGCCCCACGTCGTTAACGGGTCCAC
This sequence comes from Besnoitia besnoiti, assembly GCF_002563875.1. Lineage (NCBI taxonomy): Eukaryota > Apicomplexa > Conoidasida > Eucoccidiorida > Sarcocystidae > Besnoitia > Besnoitia besnoiti. Next base: position 3,215,847 of record NC_042363.1, on the reverse strand, counting down.
TCACCATGCACTTTACACGCCAACCGTTAAAGTTGATGGCCGTAGCCACAGGCTAGTAAGCCAAAGTCTTAGCGCGTGCAATCAGAAGACTGACGCGGCTACCACCACAAGTGTCGTTATGGCCATTTTCTTTCAAGCGGACGGCACGAGCCCGTTGTCTTGAGTGAACACACGCAGCCACATACGGCACCAGGCCGCGAGAAGCAAACGGCCTAGATTACCAACCACACACTGTTGGAGACACTTGGATGCCTGCATGCACTACGTCGAGATGATGACCACAACACTGCTGTCCTCGATACCCATGGGACATGGCCCCCCGGCAAACATCGTGTATGCAGCTTCTCCCTCAACAGACGGTAATGGCTGAATGCTTCTTCCGCTTTCGCAGGCCGAAAGAGCAGCCGCAGAGTTGCCAACTCCCTTGCCGGTCTAGCAGTTCTTCCCAATGACCGGCAAGAGAGTTCGCGCCACTCACACTGTGTGCATTCGAAGCGGGTCCCACTGATTCTATCGGTTCCTACGACTATCGTTGCTTGTATGGGTGCGTCGACGGGGTAGGAGGAATGTACTGGCGTTGGGCCTTAGCGGCCACAATATTTGAGGACGACGCAGGGCACCCGCCCCCCTTTTCCTGACTAAGCGAACAAACGAGCAGGAGTATGGCGTCCGATATGGTATTTGCCCATGTGTCCGTGTCAAGAAATTTCTATGACGCGTCCACGCTACCACGATGTGAGGATGTGAGGTTGATATGTTGTTCCACAGGAGCAGCACTGTGATTTGAGCTCCTGGGAGTTAAGGGTGTTTCACGCCAGAAACGAAAGCGCCAGTAACTAACGATCATCAACACAGGAAGTATTCCGAAAGCTGGGTGTTCCAACGCTCTTCTTGAGGAAAGGCCTCTTTCATTTTTGAATGTCACCGACGCTTGTTCCGAAATATGCCACTCAACCTTTTCCTCTGAGCAGCTGTCACCCCGTACTACTCTCGTACAGTGCCGCCGGTGGGAACTTGCCTGAGGACAGACAACCGTCGAAGGGAGATGATGCACACGCAAGACCCACGAGACGACAATAGAGTAGTCTGATACACGATTATTCCATGCTACGCCACCTAATCGCTAATGGTCCAGCTGCACTCGCACGCCCCGTAAACCCGCGTTCAGGGGACACGGTCGTTCTTCGCGCAAATAAACCAGGTAAGCCAATGAGCACCCAGTGCCCCTGTTGTTGCTTGGACCCCGCACAAGTGGTGTAAAGTAGCTCCTAGTCTTTTGTAATATCTGTCTCGGCGCTGCAGCGTTGCCGTCTAGCTGATGATCGCCACATATTGACGTTACGAATTCACAGGTGCACAACTAGGGTGACTCGCGCCTAGTGGCAATCTATAAACTACTCCTTACGCTGACGAGTGGCTGATTCACAGGGCAGTGAAGCGGTGGCTCTGATCCCAACTCAGTCCATTTTCAGCCGTATCTTATACTGAAACTGGCTTGAAGTCAATCTTATCTGACTGTGTACTAAACTCCACCACCTGAGATCCAACGACCATAGAAGCACCGACCTCGATTTTAAATGAATCTCATTCCAAACAATTCCAACACTGCATCCGATAGATTCGCTCGGTACCCGCCGCACGACCGAATTAAGACCACCCGGTGTAAAAGGAATCTCTCGTGAGCTCTTCACATGGGGGGCACACAGATTCAAAATAGTATTAAGCCCACACCTAGGCAGCTCTCCCCTCCCACACCTCTCATTGTGTTGGCTTGGCTCCCGTCTACCGGACTCGAATCTTAATGCTCCTAACAAAACGCCGTGGCGCTGTTCCAAGAACTAGCAGCTTCGAGGCCGGCTAAAAGCTGCCGTATAGGCTCAACCACCATTTCCTTGCTCAGAGCAGCACCTTCCCAGTGGCATACTCGGTGCGTAAACAACACACGCGCGCACATTAGTTGCTTTTCTTCGTGCCCGAAGCGGCACTGCTTTTCTGCTCTGGACCGGGGCGGCTCGCCTGAGCTCTCGTGACAGTCTCCCAGTCAGCTTTCTCTTCCTGATAGGCCAGCGCTGCATAAAGCAGCATGACCACATTCACCAGCACAACAGAGACGATGGCTCCGCACAGCTTCGCAGTGTCTTCCAGCCAATCTTTGCTGGACTCCGGTTGCAGTATTTGCAGAATGCCAACAACGAATCCAGGCAGGAAGAGCACCGTAGATATCGGAAGGGCTGCCACCAAAACAGCGAACAGCGCGAACTTCTTCAGTACACGAGCGTTCTCCGGATTCTTCATAATGGCGACTAGCACCTGCCCCCGCGAGACACGCGGTGGTGCCCTTTCCCCTCCTTCATGGGGACTTCTTCCCGCTTGCGCCGCTGAGCCAGACGAACAAGAAGATGAAGCGTCAGTAGCAGGAGAAGATGAGTCTCGACCTGCCTGCTTCTCGCAAGTTCCCTCAGATGCTCCACGGGGAATTCTCCCCTTACCAGCACGTGCAGACATCGCGCCGGATACACACACTTGAAACTCTGAGACAGGGATACTTTACACGTTCCAACGGAGTAAGCATCCACCCACCCGACTGGAGGAACAACGCCAATTTACGCTCTACAGCAACTGCGCTTGCGTTTTTACTCTTCAGGGTACGGTACCGTATGAACGGAAGCGTACCTAGCCTCGGAGACACTATCAAGGCGAGTACCGCGGGCGTTGTAGCTTAGTGTGGCTTTCGGCCTTTAAAGCCGCAGATGACGGCGTATCTCGAACAGACACAATAGGTTGTCCTTCGAGGACCATATTTGGAGGGAGCAGAACTGTCGAACGGATGAAGACATCCCCACTTTATTCAAGTATGTCACATTAAAAGATTCAAGCCGGGGCTCCAACCTCATGATTCCCTACCACGGGACGCGCAACCCTTCTATCGAAAGGCTCCGTTCGGGATTCGGACTTCAGACAGCTACTCTATTCCTCCTACCAACTAAACCCAATAAAAATAAACGGCGAGCGTGATATGAGCAACAGCGAGGACCGGTCCAGTTCGACGATAGTAAGATGCAGCAGCTGCAATCGGTGCAGCTCCCGCATGCAGTGACGGGCCCCTCTGGCATGGCGGTTGGGATCGCACTGTCATTTTTCCCTTTAGGTGGCTGTAAACATTCACTCTGCAGTAAATATCTTGTTTTTTGTCTTTTTCCTCCGCATCTTCTTTGGATCTGCCAAGTGTGAGCCCCAGTCGGGCGGTCAGAACCTGATGTTATGTTGCGGCGTCGTCCACGTATATCCCGTGCCTGTGTGACTCAGCTGATCTATCAATTCCATTGCGGTGTCATCGTCTTGACTGGAACCCAGAATCCTTTTTCCTACATGGGAAGGCACCCTCGCTCTGCAGAGTGCCTGCGGCTGCGTGAAGTGTCTGTAGCTCGGAACGACGGAAAACAGCCCAACGTGTTAAATCGCGGGGCTTGACTGCGATGCATGCACGAGCTTAGCGAAGGGTCGCCGTATCCGCAGAGGGTGTTGCTGCCGCGCCGACGGAGCGGCATCGCTTCCACAACATCCGCGACTGCCGTCGTGCCCAGCCTCAGGCTATGATTCCGAAGCCACTCACTGCCTGACGCTGAGCTGACATCTTTTCCCCGTCCACCATGGACAGCGAGCTTGACGCAGCCTTTAAGTCCGGGCCTAGGCTTGCCAGAGCCGCAGGCTCAAAGAGTCTGGCGCAGAAAAAAAGGGGGAAAGATGCGCCGTCCACAGTAGCTGATTTTGCGTCTATTTCTGCGGCCGCTTCCCAGGAGCTCGCCTCGCCCGCGGCGGCGGCCGATTCTGCAACCTCTGTTGCTTCCCCTTCTTTTTCCAGCCTCGGTCTCTGCGCGGAGCTCTGTGCGTCGGTGTCGGCTCTGGGGTGGCGGTCGCCGACGCCGATTCAGGCCGAAGTGCTTCCATACGCCTTACGGGGCCGCGACATCATCGCGCTGGCGGAGACGGGGAGCGGGAAGACCGCGGCCTTTGGTTTGCCGATCCTGCAGCAGCTCCTGCACCACACACAGAGATTCTACGCGCTGATCCTGGCACCCACACGCGAGCTCTGCCTGCAGATCTCTCAGCAAATCCTCGCCATGGGCGGAACCCTTGGCGTGACCGTCGTGACGCTGGTTGGCGGACTTGATCACAACACGCAGGCCGTCGCGCTCGCGAAGAAACCGCACGTCGTCGTCGGCAGTCCCGGGCGCGTGGTAGACCACCTGCAGCAGACGAAGGGCTTCAGTCTCAAGAGCGTGAAGGTGAGTGACTCCGTTGAGTGATCGCCGGAGGCGAAGCTTCAGCGACGTTTCCTGGCTCCATTTTCATGGCTCTTCCCCTTCGGCGTCGCGCACGTCGACGCGCCTACGGGAGGCAGAGACGCGAACACAAAAAACTTCGTCGCCATGCCAGAGAAACTGCGAACACGTACTCGCTCTTGCGCGTCGAATGCCGAATGCCGCGCGGCGCGATCCTTGTTACCGCGCCTCTATATGGGTGGAAAGACCGTGTGCATGCACCTCGAATCCACATTATGTGACTTCAAGCACAATGAATGCGTTCCCTAGTAGCCGCGTCTGTAGTTCGATCCCATGGCTGTCGTCAGGTGCTGGTGCTGGACGAGGCGGACCGATTGCTGTCTCTGGATTTCGACGCCGCCCTCCAAGTTCTGCTCGAACACGTGGGCAGCCCTGCGGAGCGACAGACGCTGCTCTTCAGCGCCACCATGACCACCAAGGTCTCGAAGCTGCAGAAGGCCTCGCTGAAGAAGCCTGTGAAGGTACTCCGAAGCTCACTGCGCGCCTAGGATCAGACCAAAAGAGTTCACGAGTCGTACTAGGAAATAGGAGCTCACGGTAGCTCTTGGGAGAACGGCTTCCCACTGGTGTATATTGGTATAAAGAAGTTCCCATATCCTCCCTACAAAGCAGGCATCAAAAACATAAAGATAGGGCACTGCACGAGCAGGAGGCGGGCAACCACGTGGGGCGAAAGCCTGTGTTGCCTCTTTTTTGTGTGAACTCTCGAACCCACGCTTTGCGCGGACTCCAAGGGCCCGTTGCCGTCGTCTGCGCAGAATTCACCTACCAACTTGAAAGACCGCAGGCCGGATGAAGCACACACGCGTTTCGTGTCGCGTCAGTCTCAGTTCATACGCGGCGTTGATGCGTCCCCTGCGCATGAGGACTCTCCGTGCCTTTGTTCTTCCTTCTTTTCAGCTGGAAGTCAACAGCAAGTACGACGTGGCTTCGCATCTGCAGCAGCACTTTCTGCTCGTGCCCTTCAAGCTGAAGCACACCCACCTCGCGGCGGCGCTCCTGCATCTCTCTCCTTCGTCTGTCATCGTCTTCACCAACACATGCTCCAACGCTCGGAAGACCGCCCTCTTTCTCCGCCACCTCGGCTTCCAGTCGGTAAGTCTTTCGACGTCCGCGCTGGCGCTTCACTCGAGTTTCATTCTTCCAGAGTTCTGGTGCACGAGCATCCTCGTGGACGACCCTCGAGTGTGCTTATCTCTTACCTGCGTTTGTGGAGCGCCGAGCCCACGCGCGCGCTTCGCTATGGCCTAGGGCTTCCCTCACCTCCAACCGACTTCCTTCGCCGTTCCCATGAGTCTCTGTGAGTGATGCGTTCGCCCGGTCGCGGTTTTGCGGCGCGGATTCTCCGCGTCTTTGTCGCGTTTACTCTTTGCGCGGGAGACGTTGACGTCGCGTCTCGTGCTGTCGGCGCTTACGCAGGTGTGCCTCCACGGGAAGATGACGCAGCCCCAACGCATCGGCGCGCTGACCAAGTTCCGCGCGGCAGAGACGAGTTGCCTCGTCGCGACGGAAGTCGGCAGTCGCGGTCTCGATATTCCTCACGTGCAGATGGTTGTGAACTTCGACGTCCCGCTCTCTTCCAAGGAGTACATACACCGCGTCGGGCGAACGGCGCGCGCTGGGCGAAGCGGGCGCGCGCTCACGATCGTGACGCAGTAAGGTTTCTGAGCTGCCGCCAACCTCCCCTTTCCGCTGGCACTCCCCGCTTTGCCGCGTCTCGAGTCTTGGGGTCTCTCTCTGCGTGTGCTTTCTTATGGAATTCGCTATCTTAGGACCGTTACAGTTACAGCAAGGACCCCTTGCATGCCGGGCGAGGAGCACAGCTGGACCGATGCGTTCGTTGCGCCGTTGCCCTCTCCAGTTTTCTTTTTTTCGCTTGATCTCCTGCACTGCGTGCTTCTCCCCTCCACGCTCGTGTGTGTATCTCTCTTTGCTGGCCTCGTGTCCCGTTCTGCGCCTTTTCCTTGCCTCTTCTTCATCTCTTCTTCCCATCTCATCTCTCGGGTTCTCTGCATCGGCCTGCGCGTGTTTCAGGTACGACGTCGAGGCATATCAGCGCATCGAGCACGCGCTGGGACAGAAACTCGAGGAGCTGACAGTAAGGCTTCCAGCGCGCGCGACGGCCCCAAGGGGACGGCGAGGGGGGGGGGTGGGGGGGGGGGGCGACGTGAGGCGAAGGGAGAGGGAAGGAGTGGCTTCCAGGCGCGGGCACGTGGACGACGCGGACGCATAGAGGCTATCTTGACTACGCGGCAAGAGGCACAGAGCGGAGCTCTGCCAAGGCATAGAGAGGAAAGGCTGGAGCGCGGCGGGCATAAGGCACATAAAAGGAAAGACCGATACATACAGACTGCGGATTGCGTATTCCGTCTCCCTCGTCTTTTGTTTCACGCATACCGCTTGTCAAACACGCTCCATTTTTCAGGTGCTCTGAGCGTTTCATTCTCTACTTTCAGCCGGCCTCAGCCTCCCGTGTGCTGTCTCTGTCTCCTGTTCAACGTGGTGTGCGTCTCCACGCGTTCCATTGGGCTGTTCGCTTCCTTCATGCGCGGGTGCTTTCCGTTGTCGGGGTTTGTTGTTCACAGGAGCTGACCGCCACTGAGAAGGTGATGCCTCTCCACGAAAAAGTGCTTGAAGCCTTGAGGTGAGTCAGGGCCTGAAACTGGAGAGGAGACAGGCGAGGGCGAGCCGGAGGAGACAAGCGAACGACGGTCACGCAGCGAAGGCGTTGCCTGGTGTCGGAGTCCTTTGGCTCGCGCGGTTTTCATTCTCGACGCCACCTGCTGCGGGGTAGCCCTCACGCTGCAGCAGGAACACTCTAGCCATCACGTGGGCGCGGCGTTCGCAGCGCAGCAACCGTTGCGAGCGATTATCTGCGCCTGCTGGGGCCCCGCCGCCTGAGAGTTGAGGGGCGCGGTTTGATAAGCAGGACCAGAGTCCGGTCGGGTAGATCCGGCGTTGTAGACTGGCTCAGGCTGCAGGCTTTTAGTTTGTGGAAGCATGGGAGTGAGCAGCCACAAGGGAAGGGCGAAACCTCTGAAACTAACGTCAGAAAAGACAGCCGCTCGCGCGGAGGAGGCAGAGGCGAGGAGGCGATATCCTGGAGAGGGAAAGGAGCACGCACACACCTGGAGAGAGTGCTCGTATGAAAGACCGGACTGGCCTCGGTGACAGGCAGTGAAAAGCACGCGAAAAAAATCACTCACTCTTTGCGGTGTCTTTACTTCAGGTCCGCTGAACTCGAAGCTCGAGAAGCTGACGACGCTGCACTCGTCCAGAAGGCGGCCAAAAAGAAGCGAAACGGGGGCAAATCCGGCGGGGGAGGCAAGAAGAGGAAACTCGGCTGAAAAAAAGCTGAGGCGCGGAGATCGGCTGAAGCAGGGTGAGTAGAAGGACGTGCACAAACCCGGGTTTTTTTGTCTGTTTTCCCGTTTTGCTTTCTCCTCCGGTCCTGCGCTCGGTCGTTTTGCAGTCCGCGGACTGAGCACCGCCCGTAGTTTCTACCCTAACGGCGCTATAGCTCCGCCAGCCTCACCCTATTTGTGGATGACACGTTAGGGTGACTTTTCCAGTTGCAATTGGACGACACTCGTATTTCTCATTGTCTGTAAGAACATTTTCGGTGTATTCTGCAGTCGGGTGCGCAGCCAGTAGTCGCAAAGCCCCCACGTGCGGGGGCGCGTCGAGGATTAACAAAAAGCAAGCGAGTTTAGAGCCACTTGATTCTGGCGGTTTGAGCCGTTGACACAACATACAGCAGCCGCGCGACTTCAGAGGCGAGGCATAAATGTGCCAGACGACGGAGTAGATGGAATCGTAACCCACAGAGGTCGAAACGGGCACACACGTTCAACACGCGCGACATGCGGAAATCTCTTTCCAAAAGCTGGGAGATGGGTTGGATCTTCGTCCTTCGCCTACTGACTGGCACTACTCTAAGTTTATACACAAAAGTCTGACTCTGAGGATGCCGTGGGGACTGATACTGCGCAACTGAGCTGAGCGCGTATGTAGATCCGGTAGTGCGGTGAGCGGTAAGAGCTAATATGGGTAGAATTACAGTTTTATTTGTATGGTGGTGATTTTCATATGTACCGGTAAATCTTTAGAAACAGGAAAAAGCAGTTTGTTTTTACTTGAAATACTACTGACAATCGAGCAGTGGTCTAAACCAGGCAGACGTAACTTCCAGCATTCACGGATATGTGATCACGAAGGGATACGGGTGCAGAGACGCTGCGGTAGCATTGCAGTCTGCGCGAATCGCCGAATGCTGAGTCAGAAGGATACCCAAGAGGACTCAGAGTGCTCAGGGTTTGACTCTGATACGACTTTTGTCTCCCATAATTTTATATATATATATATATATATATATATATATATATATATATATATATATATATATATATATATATATATATGTATCGCACCAAATAACTCGGCACATGCTGAGCAGATATGCTGCGAACTATCAACCAGGTGTATCACGGCCTCGCGAATACGTTTAGTTGCGTGGATGTTTTCTCGTACTGAGCAGAAAAAAATGAGGGAGCCCTATCTGGGTAAGCAAGAGACCAGCGGGCTCGCGTAGAGCGCCTCTTTTTTTCGTGAACTGCCGATCCCTGCTTTTCCTTTCATCGCTCCCGCAAGCGCTTGGTCCACGTCTAGCGGGTAAACACGTAGACACATCATTGTGTGCTGATTTATTGCACGCAATTCCGATTCTCGAGATACTTCTACACATCCTCGGTAGAGCCTCAGAGCTGCATTGCGAACGAAAAGTTTCCGCAGATGATTACCCGCGCAGCTGCCTCGTGTTCTCCGATGTTCTGTATGTGGCCTGATTCGGCGCGACGAGTTCGCCGACCGTTAACCACATTCTCTGCACGACCCTCGCTGCGGAAACGGGCGAGGCAACGGGTCGAGCTGGAGGAGAGGGCGGCGGTAAGTGGCTCCCGACTATTGCGGTTTACGATAAGGTTTGATTGCAGAAGACGCTGAAACGTGTGTGCTTTGTTTTTGCGCACAGGAAAAAACGGCGCGTCACATCCACAAACCACACAAAAACTCTTCCTAGGACCGACCCCTTGATATGCACTCGGCGTCAATACAACCTTTTTCAACGGCCACCACGAGAAGCCGTCCGGTTCCTCCTCACCACACGAGCACATTTTCTTTTGTAGCTTGCGAGCGCAAGTCCCGCAGTTGAAAGACGCCCCCCTGCGACGCTCCGGACTTGTGCCTCTCACTTTGCATGCCCTCCCAGTCGACAACACAGCTGCTTCGCCTCCACATCGCCACTCGCGGAATCCAAAAAGCTCTGCGACACGCATTTCTATCTAGGAAGCAAAGCGACTCCTCCAGGCGCTACACGTCGGAAAAGACTGGGAGCGCGCGAACTGAAGCGTCTTGTTTCTTCACAAACTCTGCAGCGTGTGCTCACTTCACAATGCAAGACAGTCTTCTACACCACATGAACGTCACGCGACCACGACGTGGAGAGAAAGAAAGAGCAAAAAGAAAAAGCTGCGCACAGGAGGCGCATACACGGAATCTACTCGGAAGCTTGAGTCACGAAGCGTCCGCTCTCGCGCATAGACCGACCGCGAGCAGAGACGCGCGCGACCGGCGCGGAGGACTGTCCCCCCTATCTCCGCGCTGAAACTCGGAGCGCGCACACGGAAAATGAAAACGCGTCTGCATTTTTTTTGCCAAAGAGCCGCCCCCGCGCCTTGCTCATCATTCGTCTCCGCAGCTCCTCAGATGATAGACAAACACGCGCGGAACGCTCACAACCCGTCCGTCCTGTCGCGACCTGAACAAGGCCCGACCCGCCCGACGGAGTGCAGGGGAGACTCCCCCAGGGGGACGGAAGCGATCCGCCCCTGGACCTTGCACGCGTGAGCACACTCGACGTCAACATGCGCACGAAACCCGCGCGACTCCCCGGGTCTCCTCCACAGCAACAGAAGACGCCAAATCTCCTTTTCCACACTCGCGCCTGATCGGGACTCTAGCCAACTTGATGAACAGGTTTAGGCCTCCATCTTACTGCTCGGCCTCCTCTCCCCTCAGCCATCGGACTCGCCAGGCCCGCCCCCAGGAAAGTCTCCCCTTTTGGCGCCGCAGGACGGAGACAAAAGAGTCTCCGCAAAAACGCACTACGAATGACACTACGACTGAAGCACCCCTAACCCTGACCCTTCCAGAAGAGAGGACGACTCCCAGACGAGGACGACAGAAACAGGAGGAAACGCGTTCCTCCTCGACAGAGGATCGGGCTGGAGACGGCGAACAGTGAACCAGACCAGCTGAAAAGACTTAGCTCCGTCTCCATGAGGGCGAAGAGTCGAGGCGCGTCTGTATACAGCCTACTTCTCCTGGGCGCTCGCGCAGCATCGCCTGCATCAGATACCCCATCATCCACACATCCCACTACGGTTTAGGGTTCAGAGCAACTGGTCTCTTTCTGGGTCTTCTGCGTCCCTCTTCGGGGCCGCGTCTCCTCATCGAGGCCCTCGCCCGTTACCTTTCGTCCCTCTCGCCGCCTCGTGCATCAGTCGATGCCGCTGGGCTGTCACGGTCAACCCCGAGCGTGGGCTCCACGGCCCCCGCACTCGCGGGGCTTTCCAGCCTCCTCTCGCCTCTGGCGCCTTCTCCAGCGCTCCGGCTGGATGCACTGTGGCCTCCGTGCCCAAATGCGGAGTGCGAAGACGACGGGAAGTCACTGCCGCGTCCCACCGCACAATTCAGCGCGGCGTGGAGCAGCCGCGCTTGACCTTTCTTGGAAATTCCTCCTGAGGAAACCGAGTGGGAGCTGCCGCTTGCGTACTGACCCTCGTGGGCTCCACAGACTCTGACGCCTCCCAACCCGGGAGTCCCTCCGTGTCCGCCGCGGCCTGGGCCCCGCTCGCCGCTGCCGGCGCCCGACGGAGTCGAGGCTGTGGGCGACGCGAGCGCCAGGCTGTGAGACGCAGCGCCTGGCAGGGGACGGCGCCGCGATATGGAGGAAGAGAACTCGAGACTTCCTCCGCTTGTCCGCCGAAAATGCTCGCCAAGTGCGCTGTCCTGATACCGGGCCGCGTCCGCGCCTCTGGGGAAATGCGAGTTCACGAAGTACGCAGATTCATGTGCGCTGCCGCGACCTCCACTGCTCTCCTCGCTCCTTTCCAGACACGCAGATGCCGAGGCCGGCGCGCGCCGCTGCGCGCCACCTGCGTCGAAAGATTCTTCGCTTGCGGCGTCTCTAGAGCGCTGCTCAGGCAGTGCGGAGCTGGACGCCTGCGACCCGTTCCCGACGGCGGCCGGCGCGCTGGAGGTGGTGAGAAACGGCGTCGACTCGAGCTCGGTGAACACGTGCCCAGGCGATGAGCACGTCTTCTTAGCCGGCGGCAGGCCGCCTCCTGTTCCTGCGGCGCTGCTGAGGCTACCGCTCGACGAGCTGTAGCGGGAGAGGTTGTCAGCGTACACGTGCGACCTCGGCGAGGCCGCCCTGAACGCGCTGACGCCGCTCGGACTCCCTACAGAGGAATCAGAAGGAATGCTCTTCGCGTTGTGCGCCAGGCGCCAGTGGACTTCCTCAACGACGCGGTGGCGCGTGCGCAGTGCGTCCCGGTGCGGGGAGAGGTGACTCATCGCGGCGGAACCGTGCTGACTCGCGCCGCTGATGCTGCGCTCGCCCCCCGACGACGCACTCGCTAGAGACAGCGCGCCCGCGCTCGGGCCGCCTCCCGCGCCTCCGCCGTCTCGGTGGTTAGCACACCGGAAGTCCTCTGCTGCGGCGCCGCCGCGAATTCTGTGGACCGACGGCGACGCCAGACTGCCCGCTGGAGAGCTGCCCGCGCTGCTGCCGCTTTCTGTGCGCGGATGATGGGGAACGTACCTCTGCTGCGTCGAGGCGCTCGCCGCGGACGCAAAGAGGAAACTCGCGCCGTTGTCGTGCGCAAAGAGACCCTGGGAAGGCTCCAGGGCCCTGCGCCCGCCCGGGCGGTCTCCCCCCCCCCGTGCGCCCGCCGCCCCTCGTCGTACTCGCCTGTACCCTGGCGCTCGCCACGGCCTGCAAAGAGCCGCTCGCGCGACGACGGGTCGCGACGGGCACTCGTCCAGCGCCCAGTCGCCGGCGTCGACGCGGAGACGACCGAACTCGCGCCGCCTCGCCCGAGGCTGCTCTCCTGACTGCTCGCGCGGCTGCCGCAGCCACTGGCGCTGCGCCGCACGCGGTAGCCGCCAAAGACGCCCGTCACGCCTGGAGACCCGCCGCGGGCGCCTTGCACCTCGTGCCGACTCACAGGGCAGCTGGACGACGAGGGTGCGAGGCCCAACCCCGAGGGAGACGAGGCACTGCTTCGGCCCTCGCTGCCTGCCGTCCGCGGGGAGGAGGCGCCTCCCGGCGTTGCGCTCGAGCTCATCCTCCGACTCTCGCCGCGCGCGCTGGCGTACGGAGACGTGCTGGCGTGGGGCGTGAAGCCTGCGGCGGAGCCGGTCGCGCCGGAGAGGCTCGCGCCCGCGCGGTCTCTCTCTCCGCTCGGATAACCTCCTCCCGAGGCACACGAGTTGAGCGACGAACAGGGCGAGAGAGGCGGCATCCGCTCGCCTCCGCCGCGGTCGCCCCCGCACGTCCCGAGCGAGTCCGAGGAGTGACCTGCGAGCGAGGAGGTCGAGGAGACGCTGTTCGCAGCCGGCGCACAGCTCTGACCTCCCTCCGCTCCCTGCTGTCCCAGCATCTTCTGCCGCCGCAGCGCTCCAGGGACGTACAGGAGCTTCTCCGCTCGATGCTTCAAAGGGATGCGCTCGCGCGCGACCCGCCGAGACGAGTTCGAGGCCGCGACGTCGTTGCCGTGTGGCGCGCCTACCTCCGACGGCGTCGAAGCCGTCGGCGTGTCTTTGAAAGAAGGCGGAGAAGGCAGCTGGGGCGCGGACTTCGAGGTCTCGTCTGCGTCTCCGCACTCATTCAACTGCAGCGACGCAGACGACGGCTCCAGGCGCGCGGACGCGGCGGGAGCTGACGAGACTTCGCGCTCCTCGAACTGACCCACGGGGGACAGACAGACTGCGCCTGCGGCCACGTCTCTTGGTGATCCTTGTGAATACCGTCGGGGGCGCGCGCCCGGGAAGGTCGCTTCTTTTCGCGTCCTCCTCTCCACGGCGTATCGGGCCTCTCCGTGAGCTCCGCCCGCGCCCTGTGCCGCCGCATTCTCGCCCGACGCGCATGCGCCCGGATGTGGAGGCGAGCTGCCCGCGGTCGGCTGCGGCGCGTCCTCGTGATTTGCCGGGGCCGGCAAGGATGACCCCACAGACCGGGTCGTCGATGGAGACTGAGCGCGGAACAACCTGAGTGTGCTTGTCCGCGTTGCAGCATCAACTCTTCCGCCGCCGCAAGATCGAACGCTCAGTCCACCCGCTACCGAGCGACCTTCTCTGCTGCTCTCATCCGAGAGGCTGCCCGCCACGTCGTCTTCGGCGCGACCGTGCTGTCCTAGGACACCCCGTATATTCGTAGACGAAGACGTCCTGAGCTTCCAGTGCTCCCTGTCCACGGCCTCGCCTGCAGCTGCGCCGCCTGCGTCCTCCCTCTCTGGCCCGGCGCCTCGCCCAGCCCCTCGAGCCCGCCGTGCGCCGTCGAGAGCGGGGCTGCGGGAGCCGAGGGCTGCAGTGTGCAGAGACGCCGTCTCGCCTCCACTCGAGACGCTCTCTCCGCTGGCGCGACGCGCGGACCGGTCGGCTGCTTCGCCGTACACGGACGGCGAGGGATCTGAGAAATTCGTCCTCCTGTCGACTAAGAAACTCTCTGTACTCTTGCTGCTAGACACACTGCTTCGCGTCTCCGCGCGCGGAGGTCCCCTGGCCTCCACGGACCCCGCGGAGGCCCCTGCCTCCACGCGACTCTCCCGAGGCTGGAGTTCGCCCCCGCGCATGCACTCGGGGCTCGGCTGATCCGCGTCATACGCACTTCCCAACCGGCGACGGCCGGGCGCGGCGCCCTCCGGGTACGCCGAAGAAAACTGGGACTTCCTCCCGATTCTCTCCTCCGCGGCCCGTCGCTCCCTCGCAAACTCTTCAGGCGCTTCCGCCGACGCGTGGAGGGGCGCTCGACGGGGGGAATCACAAGAGGGCGACAAGAGCGACGGCGAGACGGCGACTCCCGCGGCGAGATGCGCAGACGAAGGCACAGCGATAGAAGAAGGAGAGGGGACACACGTAGTCGAGAGCAACGAGCGCGAGTAGGAAGGAAGCACCGGAGAGGCTGAGACACTCGCCAAAGACCGTGCGGCCAGAGCCGCAGCTGCGACAGACGAAGACAGCGCCCCGCGAGGCCTGTCACTGCCAGTCAGCGGGAAAGGGCGATGCGAAGGCGCCGATGACTCATTCGACAGAGGAGAGGCGAACGACGACCTCAGAGGAGATGAAGACGACAACCGCGAAGTCCCCACCCCTGGCGGCATCAGATCCGCGCCCACTCGCATCTTTCTCGACTTCCCCCAGACGCACCACCCAGTCCTGAGCCCACGGGGGGCGTCGCCGACGGCGACAGTTCCCTGCTGCCGCTGGCCGTTCTCTCAGCTCTAGCTGCTCTGCTTCCATATGCGGAGCTGCCTTCGTCAGCCCCCCCCTCCACTCCGACTCCACCGCTGCCCTGCTGCTCCTGCGGGAGATACGCCGCCCGCTGGCGGCTGTCGCCTCGGGTGAGCTCGTCGTAGCCTTCGCCTCCCTCCGTCGCTCCACCTCGCGGGCCGCGGGCCTCGGAGGCCCCTGCGGGGCCCCCGGTGGTCCACGCCACGTCGCTCGCACTGCGTCGCTGAGCCGCGCTCGCCGCCGACACGCCACGCCCGTCCTCACCTCTGTGGCTGCCGCGGTAGTAGCTTCCAACAGACGCCGCGTCCTCATCAACGAGAGACGAAGCTGACGAGTGCGAAGAGACACTGGGCTGCGCGCTGCCGTCTCTGCGCACATGCGACAGATGGAGACCGTCCCGCTCCTCTCTCTTGGGCGAGGACGCCCGCTCGGCGCCTGCGTGCCCCAGAGCCTGCGCGGCTCGCTGCGGCTGCGCCGCGTGGCGCGCGAAAGGCGCGTCCTGCTGCTGCGGGCGCAGAAGGCCAGACGCTCCGCGACCTGGCAAGTGCCCACCTCGCTCTCCGGACGCGCCAGCAGCCCACCCGGGCGCCGACGACGCGGGGGCGCTGCCGTCGCCTCCCGCCTCTCTCGCGGCGCCAGGATGAGAACTGCTGGCTCGCCCGGGGCTTGACGCTTTTCCGGGCCCCCCGGAGGTCGCGGGGCTCCCAGGCACGTTCAAGACTGCTGAGCTGCTTTCACGCGTTGCCACCCCCCCGGCGGTCGAGGCGAGTTTGACGACGCCTTGGGCCGCTCGCGGAGTTGCGGGCGTTCCGGCGGAGGGCGGGACCTGAAAGCCGGCGCCTCCGCTCGGCTGCGATTCTTGTTGCAGAAAGGCCTGCTGCGAACCGCGTCTCGAGTCCATCCCAGTCACTCCGTTTCGGCCGACACGCTGGGCGTTTGCGCCTGCGGGGCCTCCGCCATACATGAAGCCAGACTGATGCGCCTTCTCGCCCGTCTCAGGGTTGGCCTGGAACCCGCCGCCCCCGCCAGCCACCGCCGCGCCCGCCCCCTCGGCCCCTCCGAAGGCCAGCGGACCGGCGGGCGCGGTGCCTGCTGCCCCTGCGGGCCGGGCCCCGCAGGGGGTACATCCAGCTGCTCCCCTGCCCTGTGTGCCCATGAGGTTCGCCGCACCGCCTGCTGCGACGGCCGCCATTGGCTGCGGAGGCCTCACGACTGGCTGACTGAGCGCCGCCGCAGCCAAGGGCCTGCCGGGGCCGTTTGCAGCTCCACTGAGCGCCGCGACCGCCGCGACGTGCGCCAGTTGCTGCTGCATGTAGTGCTGCTGTAGCATTTGCTGCTGTAGCAGCTGCTGCTGGTGCTGAACGAGGAGCTGCTGGGGGGTCACGGGCATGAGCAGGACCACGGGGTGGGCCGGCGGCGCCGCGGGGGTCGCGGCCGACGGAGACGGCGGCGCCAGCGCTGCCGCCTGAGACGTAAGGAGCTGGGGCGGCGCCGCGGCGAGGACGCTCGCGGGCCCTGCGCCCGAGGCGCAAGACCCGCTGGCGCCCGCCGACCCGTGGCTGCTGGTCGACCCCACCGACGCGGGACTGTGCTCAGTCGCGCCGACTGGGGACTGCGGCGTGACGAGCAACTGGTGCGGCCCGCCAAGCGGCGACGACAGGGCGACATTCGGGTGGAGGTGCTTGGCAGGCAGGCGAGGCAGCGGAGACGCATGCGAGGGCGTGGTCACCAGCGGCTGCGCGCCGCCCTTTCCTCCGAGTGCCTGCACAGACGGGGAGCTCGACCCGGGGAACGCCGCGAGCGCGCTGGAGCTGGGCACGCGCGACAGATCCGCGGACACCGCCTCGTACGCCACAGGCGACGGAGGGGGCACAGCCACCAAGTGGGGGGCTAGCGCCGGAGACAGGCCCACGCCCCACAGGCCCCCAGCGGGCATCCCCTCTGAAGGGACAACCGCAGCCAGCGCAGGAACGGAGGGGCCTCCTCGTCCCGCGGCGTCACCGCCAGCCGTCCCCCCACGCGAAGCCGCAGGGGGCGTTGGCAGCGCTCCTCCGGACGCCCGCTGAACTTGCTCGCCGCTATATCGATCGTCCTCGCGTCGCTCAACGCCTTCGCTGGTGCGCGAGACCTCCTGGGCCCCGCCGTCGGACGGCGCGGCGCCTTTGCGTCCCTTCGGCCCGCTGCTCCTGCCAGCGGTCTCCGACCTCTCGGCGGCGACCGCGAGAGCCGCCAGCGCCGCCAGCGTTCTTTTCTCGTCTCGCTCGGTCTCTCTGCTGCGGCTCCCCGAGCGCGGCAGCGCGGTCGCGAGGGGGGAACGCGATGCCGCGACGCCCTCTGCGGCTGCCTTCGACGACTGGGCGTCTCGTGCCGCAGCGTCTACGTCAAACACGACGGAGGACGACAGCGAGGTCAGCAGCGT
The DNA here is from genome assembly GCF_002563875.1 of Besnoitia besnoiti. Lineage (NCBI taxonomy): Eukaryota > Apicomplexa > Conoidasida > Eucoccidiorida > Sarcocystidae > Besnoitia > Besnoitia besnoiti. The sequence continues at coordinate 3,198,513 of NC_042363.1, read as the reverse complement.
GTGCCGCACGTCCTTCTCCGTCTGGTCGACGAGACCGCTCGCTGTGGCGACGCCCGACACGAGGCAGTGGCGGCAGCGCGCGACTGTGGGCTGAAGCGGCGCGCGCATGCCAACGTGGAGGAGGTTTCGATGCTTCGCGGCTGTCGAGTGGAACCAGGGCGACGAGGCGGCGATGCGGTGCAGAGTCGAGACGCGTGCCATTTCCCAAGAAGGCAGCATGCAAATGAAGCGCCCCGCTGCACTCTTACCCGTCGAGCCGGGGGCCCCGGAAGCGCCCAGGCTCGGAAACAGCGACAGGAGGGGGCGCGCCAGCGAGGAAGGGACGGTGCACTGGAGGACAGTCAACCGGGTGACGAAGTTGCACGGAGAAAAGAGAACGGGGGGGGCGACACTCTCGGGATTGACCGGCACGAGGAGCGTGGGGTAATGCCCCTCCGCGGAGAAAAACGAACTTGCTTCTTCCTCTTCGTCCTCCTGAGGCTCCAGCGGGTCGGCGCCCGCTGCGGGCTCGTTCGAGGCCGCCGCCACATTCGAGCTGCGTCTCTCCTTGGAGACAGACAGCGGGAAGAGCGCGTCCAACGAAGCCAGATCTTCCTCCACCGAATCCGAGATGCCGGCGACGCCGCCCCTCACCGCTTGCTCGCCCGCGCCCTGCGCCTTGGCGTCCGCGTCTCGCGCGTCGCCTTCGGGTCCCTGCGTTTCCGCTTCCAGCTCCGTCTCCTCGCCGCCCGTCACCGTTCCAGAGGCCTGCAGCGCCGTCTTCTTCCGCTTTTCCTCCTCGAGCAGCTGTCTCCTGTGTCGCGCGCGCAGCAGGAATCGCTGCAGGGGCTGGAGGCCCACGAGGAGGTACAGGCGGCCGTGGAGCGTGCTGCGGACATCCCTGCGACTGAGGAACTGCGTGCTCCACCAGCCGCCTTCTTGACACGTCTTGTTGCTCTCAATCACACACAGTCTGCCCTCAAGCACCGCGAGGAGCCAGACTTTGGACGTCAGCGTCGCAGGCCTCATCACGGTGACACGCACCGCATCCGCGAGCGCCGACAGGCCCTGGTCGGGCGCCGCAAGAAAGCGGGAGAGGAAGAGCGCCGCGGGCGACCCCGATGCGTACAGGGAAGGCGTCGAGCAGCCCAGAGGCTGCCCCACAGTCCCCTGCGCCTGAAGACCTCTTCCTCCTCCGGGAGGTGCAGCGGCGGCAGATCGGTTGCCACCGTCGTTTTTCTTCGCGCCGTTTTCTTCGCCTTCGCTCTGTTCGGAAAACACCGAGGAGAAGAGATCCTCGTCTTCGTCAGATTCTTCCGTCTCCACGCCTGGGGCCTGCTCCTCGTACGTCGCTGGCAGCAGGTAACGGTCGTCGGAGATTTCATCGAAAATCGCCGCGACGCCCATCAAAAGATCCCGCCGGAAAAGCTGAAGCTCGTGAGTGAACGGGTACGTCGTCAGCGCCCCGGGCGTCGCAGCGCAGCCAGCGACAGCCCCTGTAGAGAGCGCAGAATGAGGTCTCGGCGTCGCTGCAGCAACCCCTGCAACCGAGGCCAACTTCTCGCCGTCTTCACTCGCGGCGACACTCGCGCGCTTCAGCCGCCTTGCCTCCTCCGCGCCGGACTCACTTTCACCGTCGGTGCCCAGACGGCGCACAGGCGCGGACACGTCGTTCGCAGTCCGCGCCGCCTCTCGCAGCGGCGCTTCCTCCTTCCGCGTCTCCGCCTTCTCACTGTCGCCCCCGTCGCACGAGGCGGCGGAGCAGATGGCCGAACACGCGGAGGACGACGAGGCCGAGGGCGAAACCGATGGGAGGGACGCAAGCGACGCGCAAGACGGCGACGCCGACACACCCTTGACGACGGACTGCTGAAACTGCTGCTGCTGGAGAGCTCGCAGATGAAGCAGCTGGTGCTGCAGATGCTGGTTGGCGGCCTGGCTGTGGAGAACCTGGAGGAGGAGATGGAAGCGATTGACCGCTTTGAGGAAGGAATCCAAGAGATGCGCCGCTCGCCCTAGCTCGTAGAGATACACCAGCCAAGTCGCGCTAGACACCTTCGCCGCGAGGTCGACGGCCGGCTCGCTCTCGCCGCCGGGGCCCGCGGCAGCTCCGACCCCGACTGCGCCCGCGCTGGCGGCCCCTGGAGCTGCGGCCGCCGGGACGCCTGCGAGAGAGCCCAGACTGCCGCCGCCGCCCAGAGTGTGGAGGTACGCTGCGTTGGTCTTTGGGTAATCGAACACGGAGAGCAAATCATCCCACACGCCTCCGTGGCAGATGCTGGAGATGATCCTCGAAGCAGCTTCCCGCTTCGGCTTGGGAGTCGAAGAAACCAGCAGCGGGGCTGACTCCGAAGCCCCCGCCAGCGAAGACCCGCCAGTCCCCACCCCAGCCCCGCCCGAGGAGGCCCGCTGGCGACCCAGACCGCCCGCCGTTGCTGCCGTCGCGTCGCGCTGCGACGCGGAGTTTGTGAATTGAGAGGCGCCGCCGTGCGAGAGGGACGCGTACTGAGACTCGTGGGAGACGAGACCCGGCACCGAGGCCACGTGGCGAAGTGCGGGGTCGGCAGGCCAGCGGTCGTCGCCCGCGCCTCCTGCGCCCGCGTGGGAGGCCTTTTGCGCCTGACCGGACGCGACGGGCGCCGGCGACGCCACGGCGGCCGGCGGCGCCAAGAGGGGCCGCCCGAAGGCCGAGGCGGCCGCCGCCGCGGCGGAAGCCGCAGCCGGCGAGCACGAGATGAAGATCGACTGCGAGAGACAGGACCGGTTTCGCAGGTGTGCGAAAAACTGGAACAGCGAGAGGAGAAGCGGGAAGAACGACGGGAGAATCGGTGCTGGGAGTCCAACCATCGGGGCGAGGAACCCAAGCGGGCTGATGAGACGCGCTGCGGATAAGCCGCTCCCCACCTGGAGGCCCAACTGACTCAGCAAAGGCGCGGCAGGCATCTGACGGCTGTCTTCGGTGCCCCCTCCTCTTCCTCCTCCGGGGGAAGACGCGCAATTTGAAGGCGCCCGCCGAGAGGGCACACTCGAGGCACCGGGACCCGCCCGCGCTTCGTCCTGCCTGCGCCTCATCGCTGCGTCCGCCGCTGCAGCTTCGGCTTCAGCGGACTCGCCCCTGCCGTCGCCAGGCGCAGGGGCGGCTGCGCCGGCCGCGCCTTGGCTGGGCGCGTTCACGTTTTCGCCTGCGCGTCTCGCTGCGGCAGCGTTGGGGGTTCGACTCCCTCCACTGCTGGCGCCGAGAGCACCATTCGCCCCGAGGAGTCGCTGCTGGCCACCCTGACAGAGGTGCACAGCAAGCATCATCCAGACGATGCTGGGCAGCCCGCCCTCCTTCATGGTCGGGAGCTTTCGGTTCCGCACCCAGACCTTAAGGAGGCGCATGAGCGGGCGGAGCTGCGGGCGCTGCTGCAGGACGAAGCTGAAGAACTCCGAATGCCAGATGCTGTTGCTCGTGTTGACGCTGATGTCGCAGACGACGGAGGCGTCTGGCGTCCGCAGAGTGAGGATGGGGACACGAGCTGAGTCGACGAGCTGCAGCTGGACCGACCTCAGAGGCCAGTCGCTCCCCAGCGCGGACTCGCCCGAGTGGAGCAGCTGCTGCTGCACCGCCTCGATCATCGCGCGCAGGTGCTGCAGAATGCCGCGGGCGTCAGTCGAGGGCGAGGATCGATCAAGCAGCACGACGTCCAAGTCGCTCCCCGCAGCGTCGACGTCGTACGCCGTGCTCCCGGCCAAGTACAGACTGACTTCGCTGCCCAAGATGTTGTGGACAAAGTGGACGAGGGAATTGTACAGCAGCCGCTTCTCGTCACGCGCAGACGCGGACGGCGTCACGTGGTGCAAAAGCTGCTGCAGAAGCTGCTCAGACAGGAGCAGAATGCGGCAGACTTGGTGAGGCGGCGAGGAGAACGTCGACTTCGGATGCGCCCCCGCAAACGGCGGAGACACCGAATACCCCACACCAGCCGCCGGCCGCGAATAGCCCCCTGCTTGGAGCCCCGGGAAGCCCGCGTACGCTGCCGCGGACACCGCGCCCGGCGCCGCCAGAGGCCCGCCAGCGAAGTTCTGCGGAAGAAAGACGGTGGGCGGGAGTCCGTGGGAGGAGCGCCCCGCCACCGACGCCAGCATCGGAAGAGACAGCGGCGGAAGTGAAGGCAAAGACACTGCCGGAGAAGGAGGCGCGTGGGCGCCGCGCGCCCCCGCGGAGACAGGCACAGCTCCGCCCCCCACAGCCAGCGCCGCGCCTGCGACAGCCGCTGATGACGGCGGAACATGTGTGCGGCCAGAAGGCGGCATTCCCACTGGCGAGCCCGCCACCTGGCCCCAGGAGTCTGCGCGTCCCCCCGCGCGAGCAGGGCCCACTCCGTCGATCGAGCCCGCGGACCTGCTGCCGCCTCTCGCCGGCTCGCCCTCCTCGCCGCCCCTTTCGGCATTTCGCGCAGGAGGCACTCGGTCTGCGCCCGCACCTCCGAGAGGGACTGGCGCCGGCGCAGCGGCGACCGCGGGCGTGCACGTTCGCCCCGCCCCCGCGCCCAGAGGCGTCGGGAGGTTGTGGGCGCCGACAGCGAGCCCCGCGGAGCCCTGCGCCGCGAGGAGGAGCTGCTGCTGCAGGTGCTGCAGCTGGTGCTGGTGACGGAGCTGCTGCGAAAGCTCCTGTAGAGACTGGTGAACCGCCGACGGCGAGACACCCTCGTGGAGCAGCTCTGCGGGGCGCACGTCTCGCGTGCTTCCAGAGGATGCAGAGGAGGAGGAGGACGCGTCCACACCTGACGCCCGCCCGCTGGGGGCGGCGTTCGCTGCGGCCGCCGCGCGCGCCGCACTGTCGCCTTGACCTCCCTTCTGGCCTCTCTCTGTGGGCAATCCTGCGCTCTTGGACGTGGCACAGCTTTGGGCAGTAGGCGACACTGCCGCAGCCGGGAAAGCCGAGCCTCCCGTGCCCGTCGCGTGGACCGGAGAGAACGCGGAGAGCGACGCAGACACCGCCGCCGGCGCCATGGGGCTTGTCGCGCCCGACAGGCCTTCGCCGGGATACCTAGACGAGCTCGGAGGCGCGGACTGCGCAACCGGAGACAGCGGAAAGAACGGGAGAACTGTGTGCCCAACCTGGAGCGGAGAAGAGACTGCCGCGAGGTGCCCATGAGGCGAAGCCGCCGCCGCGCCGGGAGAAAGAAGTTGGTGTTGCAGAGACGTGCGATGATACGGAGACAGAGATGGATGCAGTGAGCTAACGGCTTGAGACAGGCCCGCTGGAGGCTGTAGCAACAGCTGCGGGCTCGCCCCGCCCAACGAGGCCTTCTGCAGACTCTCATCGGGCGCCGACACGTGGCGAGGCCGAGCCGGAGCCGAGGGCGTCGGCGACTCGGCAGAAGCCGGAGCAGAAGAAACATGACCTGTGTAAGAAGAACGAGGAGACTTTGCAGAGACTCTCCGAGACGCCAGCGAAAGAGCTGGAGAAGGCCCCGCCTGCGGCGCCACGCCGGGCTCCCCCCGCGGTCCGCGCGGACTCTGCGCATGCGCCAGACGCCCACCCTCCTTGGGGACTTCTAGGCACCGCGGAGAGGAATCCTGCTCGGCGCTTTCCGTAGTATGAGATACTGGACTGCCGGGCGATTGACAGTGTGCCTGACGGGCGTCGGCTGCGGCCAGCGTCTTCGCCTCCTGGTTGCGACGCCGCCGCTCTCTGGCTTTCTTCTTGCCGCCTGCCGCCCGCAAGCTCCCTTCCGCCCTGTCCTCCCCGGAGAAACACGACCGCGGAGATGCGCACTCCTCGCCCGTCATCGTCCCCAAGCTCCGCGGCCGCGCCGGCTCGTACGCTCCGCCCACGCCGGCCTCCACGCCGTTCTCGAAAGCCGTGGCGCCCTGCGCGGAGACGGGCGACCCCCCGCCGGAGACGGCAGCCGCCTGCGAGGGTCCCGCTTCTCCATTGGGCTCGTGGGTCTGCGGCGAAGCAGACTGGCCTCGCCTCCTTCCCGTCCCCGTCACTGGCGTCCCGCTGCCGCTCCCCGGAGGCAGGGGACTCCGCGCCCGTTTTTCGCCCAGAGAACAAGAGCTCCCTTCTTCTCCGCGAACCTGCCTCTCGCCTCCACCTGCGCTCCGCTCCATCGTGTGCGGCGTCCTGCGTCCCTCGCCTAACGACCGCGTCGGTCTTCCCTCATCCGCCTCCCCCTCGCCGCGCAGCGCCGCCTCCGCCGCTTCGTCTTGAGCCGCTTGGTTCATCTGCTCGTCTCTCTCTCTCCAACCCTGAGGTCTCTTTTCCACTGAGATCTGGTCCGCGAAATATGGCGCGGTGCGCGCGTCTTCCTCCGGCTTCTGAGCCCGACGCTGCGCTCCCTCGACCGGCGCAGAGTAGCTGCGTGCCTGGACGGGTTCATCCCTCGATGCCTCCTCATCCGGCGTCTCCTCCGCCGTGCCCTTTTGCTGCCCACCGGCCGCTGGTGCGTCGTCAGGCTTCGCCGCTGCGGCCGCGTTGGCACCCGTCGCACGCGCGCCACCCGCCCGGCCCTCGACAGTCATCCGCGCGCCGTCAGCGCGTCTGTCGGCTGCTCCTTCTCTTCTGGGCGAACCGACTGCCGCCTGTGCGTTGCCGCCTGCCTCGTGGCAGACCGCTCTCGCCCTGCCTCCCTGCGGGGCGCCCTCGCGGTCTTTCTCTGCGCCGTCGCAGGGCTCGCCCTCGGTCCGCGCGAGCAGCGCGCCTTCGTTACCCGGGACGTCGCAGGCGTCGAGGGTCAGGAGGTCTCGCGGCGTGTGGAACGAAGAGGTGTGTGCAGGGGTGAAGAGTTCGTCGTTCTGCGTGAAGGACGAGGTCGCCGCCGAAGACGCGCAGCTGTGGCCGCCCTCGGGCCAAAACTCCTGAGAAGACGCCGAGGGAAAATTCTCCGAGGCTTGGCCTGCATGCGCGGCACCCCGCCGCGAGGCGACCGCGGCGGCGAGGCAGTGCGCAGCCGCCAGCGCCTGGGGCGGCCCGCGCGACGCGAGCCGACTCTCTGCGCGCCGCGCGGCCGCTCCTCCCGCCTTGTGAGGCGCCGAGTCTCGGCTTTCCTGCCGCGAGTCGAAGGGCGACGGCACCGACCCGTAGGACGAGCAGCGCGCGGTTGCTCCCTCCTCGGCGTCGTCCGACACCCGCCGCGAAGGCAGCACGGAGGACGCGGACGGCAGATTCTCTGCAGAGACGAAGGAGCCGTCTTCCTGCCACTCGCAGGCGCCCTCGGCCTCGCGCCCAAAGGCCTCCGCGCCGAAAAAATGCGCCGAGACGAGGCGGTCAGGGCCTTCTTCGCTCTCCGGAGAGCTGCTCCGCCGCGCCTGCTCCTCGGCGCCGCCGGGGATCTGTCGGGGCTCGCCACCGGGGTCCGCGGAGACAGTCGCGACACGCCGCGAGCGCGACGGCGTGAGACTCACGTTCGAGGGCGATTTGAAGCTGCTCTGCGGCGGCAACGGAGAAGTCGATGAAGAAAATCCAAAGGATGGACACGAGGAAGATAATTCCACAAGGCGGGATGTCGAAGGGGCGGAGGGAGGCTCACAATCCGTCCTAAGCAGATCCTCATCCTTGCCCTGCTCGCCAAAGGGCGTCGCCTGCCGAGGGGGCACCCGCCTCTCCGCTCTCTCACATGCATCCGTTGCGAGGGGCTCTTCGTCTCTAGACACGCGTCCGCCACCGCTTCTTTTCTTCTCTTGTTCTCTGTCTTTTCCCATTCCCACGCCGCTGCCAGTTCCTTCTCCCACCTCAAAAACGCGCGCATTGCGCTCTGTTTTAACGCGAGGTTCGCCGCCTCTTCTCGCTCCGGCTTCACTTACAGTATTCTGCGCGACTTCGGACTCGCCCGTCACAATATCTGCGGCTTGTGTGAGAGGCGTATTCGGCGCAGCGGACTCAGACATAGTCGCCGCGCGTCCTTCTCCCCCGTTTCCGCTCTCTTCAGTGGCATCTCTCCTCCCTGCGGGTTGCGGGCACGAACTCACCCCGCCGGCAAAAAGCGGCACCTCTGCGGGCGCGGTTTGTCTCGCCCCGGCCTCCGCCGCCCCTGGCACGCCCGCGGCGAGAGCCTCGCTGGGGGACGACGGCGGCGGAGGCTGGGCAACGTTCGAGCCGGCGCCCGTGAGGCCCGCTGCTTCTCCGCACGGGCACGCGAAGGTGCCGGGAAGGAATAGCAGGCAAGGCGCGAGCAACACCTCCGCTCGCGGAACGTGGACGGGCTTTTGCAAATTTTCCTCGTCGTTCCCTTTCTCGTGCACCCTCAACTCTTCGCCTGCGGCCTCCACGCCCTCGATCGCTCTTCGTGAAGAGTTCGCGGGCACGCGATCAGCCACGGCATCCGACCCACTCTGGTGGCGCTGACGAACTGGAGACTCGGATCCTGCCACACACTCGGAGCCGGTGGCGTTTTCATCACTTGTTTCCACTCCCTCGGGATCTACTCGCGGGACCTCGGCGCCGCCATCCGCCTCCGGCTCCGTCGACGGGCGCCCGCCTTCCGCGCTTGTGTGCGAGCGGCCCTGTTTCAACCGCGGGGACCCCACCAGCCCCTCGCGCGGCTCGCCCGCCGAGCGAGCGGCCTCTGGGCTGGGACGAGGCGCCCGAGCGGCTGCCCTACCCTGCGCACCGAGAGTCCCCCCCTCGCCCGAGGCGGCTGCGACAGACTGGAAGGAGGAAGAAGAGGTAGACAAAGAAGGCCACTTCGAGGAGACAGGAGCTGCAGGAGAAGACGACGGCGCGGAGGGCGAACAAGAAACGGGCGACTCAGGCGAGGAGCCGGAAGGCAAGATAGGAGAAGACGAACACACACCCCCAGAGAAACAAACAGACGGCGAGACTTCGCGCAGAGGCCCTGGCTTGCCAGCGGCTTCGTCGCGTCCAGCAACAGCTCGAGCTGCGCCAGTCGAACCGCGTCGCGAGCCGGAGCACTCCGGAGAAGCCGCAGAGGGGTCAGCGGGCGGAGGGTCCGCTGAAGAGACTCGGTACCCAGCAGGGGCAAACGAGACTGGGGAGCGCGGAGGCCGCTCCGCGCCGGCCTCAGGCGAGTCTCTGGCGTCCGCAGCAGCGAACCCCGAGGCGGCTGAGGACGCGCAGACCGATTCGGCGCATGCGCCTCCTCTGCGCGGCGACGGCGCCGCCACACCCGGAGACGAAGAGACACGGTCGTAGGCAAGACGCGAAGAAGGTTCCTCTGCCTCAGGGAACACTGGATCCCGCCGGCGAGAAGACAGAAACGGCTCTCCGTCCTCGTCTTCTTCCATGGTGCCAGGTGGAGAAGATGAACTGCCGCTGGACCCTCTTTCGCGCGCAGCTTCGTCTGGAGACCGCGCGCGCGTCCCTGTTTCCGCTGCAACCCACGCCACCTCCGGGCGAGACTCACCGGGGGGACTGGACGACTCCGACAGAGCCCGTGCCGAGAAAGACGCGCCCGCAGACGGTCTGGGCGATCCCTCTGAAGGCGTGCGACCCTGACCCGAGGCGTGCTGGCGAGGAGGCGACGCGCGCGCTGCAGCCGCAAAGGCTGCTTCGCGGCACGCTGCCTGAACTGGGAGGCACGCACCCGAGGGCCTATTGAGGGGCGAGGGCGCCGCAGACTTCTCAGCGCGACTGAGCCATCGCCCTCCCTCGACGCCTCCTTCGCGTCGCTGGTCGGCTGCTGCGCGCTCACGGCTCCTCGACGCGGCCGATGACGGAGGACTCGAGAGACTTGCGACCGAACTCGCGGTGAACGAAGAAAAACGACTTTCGCAAGGCGAACGGCGGGGGTTAGAGCTCTCCGCAGCGTCTGCCGCGCCGCCGACGGCGCTATGATTCATGGCCCTGGAGCACCACCGCGAAGCGCCACTGGTCTCCTCTCTCCTCTCTGGCGAAGACACGCGCAAAAGTCTCCTCCGCGATCCTCCCCAGAGAATGCGGCTCTAAGTGCCGTTCTCTTTCGCCCGCCTCGCGCAATGGATAGCTTCATACACCGGGGGCCGCGGCCGAATGAAACGAGAGAGAGGGAAGAAGACAGGGAACGAAACTCGACTGAGACAAACGCTGCAGTCAGGGCGGCGAGCGAGACACTCTTTGAAGCATCCTCTCTCTTAGATAAAGAAGGAATACGAAACCAGACACCAACGAGAAACGGATCAACTCGCCTGAAACGACAGGCTACGACCAGATGCAGAGAGGAAGACGAGCGAGAGAGAGGGAGCTAATACAGAGCTACGAGACACGAGCTTCTTATGAAGATTTTTTTTACTTTTTCTCTTGCAAACAAACAGGACAAACAAACGAAAACATCTACGTCCGCCGCGCGTTTTCTGTTGAGGCATCCTATAGAGCCTGCCACACAGCAAACTCGCATCGAGAACGAGCCAGAAGCCAAATTTTTTCTTTTTTACGAACACACCATCAAAGCGCCGCAGCGGACAGCAGCAGACACCGTGCTTAGACGCCAGGCAAAAACGGGTGTACAAACATTCGGCGTCCAACGACGCAAAAAAAAAACGGATGTCTTTTTTAAGTTTTTACACGCGCGGAGAGCCAACCACGGGGCCACGGCAGCCGCTGAAAAAACCTGAAATGGACTCGCCTCGAGAGAGTTGCTGCAGGGAGAAAGGAATCCCTCCTGAACGTCGACCCGCGGCGAAGGCAGCCCTGTCGAGTGCTCGCGCCTCTCGAGGCCGGAGTGATGACGAGCCCCGGCAGTCTCTCCCGCCGACGACGAATCTCGCCTCCTATCCACGCGCAGTTGCTGCAACAGCACAGAAGCCACACACACAGCAGCGCGCCGTGAAGCCCTCCCCCCAACCTGCGACCCCGCAGATACCTCCGGCTCCCCCTCCCCCCCGCCCCCAACAAGACGCCTGCAGCAAAACTGACACGCGCCGCGCACAAGCAGTAGATGTCGCGACGCGCATCCTGAAACGCCGATCGCGAGCGGCTGCGGGGCTACCACGTCTGGCTTGGCTCGAGAACAAGCTGCCTTCGCTCTTCACACGCAGAGCTGCGTCCATGCAGCTCGACGCGCAGCCTGGACTGCAACCGGCTGCGACACGACCAGAAAGGGATGCGCCACGAATTCCGAGAGGTGACCAACAGGGCCTCACGCACGCAGTCCACATTCATACGCACACGCGCCCCCCGGGGGGAGCCCCGCAGACGCCGAGAGAGGAAGGTAAAGAAAGCAGGCGACGGAAGGCCCGAGAGCGAGAGGATGAAGGGAGATAGCGGGTGTCTGGCAAGGCGCCAGGGAAGGAGAAGACGCACGGCATCAGGGACCGGGCGCACGCTCTTCAGAGAGGTTCACGCAGTGGCGACGAAACGGGAAAAGACAAGGCTGTGCTCGAGTGATCAAAACGAGAAACGAGTCGGCGCATCGGCATTAGGAGCCCCGCGCGCATTTGAAAGGTCGACCCCCAGTCACACCCCAAGAAGACACGACGGCGGAGTCGCCTGCAGACGAGCGTCACTGAAGAGAAGGACGGTTTTGCGCGAGGAAAGCAGGCACGCTTTTCACGAAAGGAGGGCGAGGCGGAGAAACGGCATGGAGAGTCTACAAATCTGGCGAAGGCTTGTCGGGTACACGCATGCCCCCAGAGCCTCGCGGCATGCGAGTGTGCGCTGAGCAAGGCTGGGGGGGAGAGGAAATCTCAAGAGGCAGGGGGCATTCAGTAGCCGAGGCGAAAGAAACCTCAGTTCCGCGCGCGAGCAACACGGAAAAAAGGGGATTCCCGGGGCGGCGATGACTCTTTGCCGGGCCATCGAAGGCGAAGAAGTCCAGTCCCACGTCTCGCCGCCTCCTTCTCTGCTGTGCAAAGCGTTTGAACTCACCAGAAAAAGAAAGATTCCTCAGGAGGCACGACGCTCGAGACAAAATGAAAGCGGTGGATGGACAGAGTCTCGGTGGAAGGGTGTGCCAGAGTGATGGCAGGGTGACGTGAGAAAGGGAAGACGTCTCCGCTGAGCGCCGACGAAAACCTTTTTTTGGTCGAACCGAAGAGAAATGCCAGCCCACCAGCCCTCAGTGACATGGCAGAACAGGCATCCTATTTTCCTCTTTTTCCATGTGTTGCTTCTCGTTTTCTTTTGAAGGAAAGGAGAGCCCGAGGGAAGCTCGCAAAGCACTTGGGCTGCCACGGTTTTAAAACGACGAAAAACAGTTTACTGGGGTCGCGCAGCGCGCCGAACCCCAGAAAGAGAACACCGCGGCAAGGGAGAAAAGGAAAGGAATGTGCCGCGCTCTTCTTTTTTCTGCGACAATCTGTGTAACGAGAAAAAGACGCGCGAGGGAAAGATGCTAGAAAGACAGTGAGGGCGCAGCCATCCGTACGCGCCCATATACAGAAAACCTCTTGGACATCAAAGAGAGGACGGGGCGGAACCCAGGAGGGTTTGTGTGTTGATGAAGAATCGGTCGCAAGACTCCCTCTAAAAAGAGACGGACGGAGAGACAGAATCGCAGAGAGAACCCTCAAGAGGGCAGCGGAGCGCGCTCACCAAAACGAGAAGCCGCAGAGTCAGGCGTAGAACGTCGCGTTCCTTCTTTGCCTTTCGCGCTCTGTGAGTAGAGGTCTAGTCCACTTGGCCGCTCCTTCTTCGAAAAATCTTTTCTTCCGTGACAATGGTCGGAGGACCCCCAAACACTGCGCGCGCGCAGCGGGCACGATGATTCACATGCAATTCATCATCTTCCACCTTTCCGCACAAGCGGTTGCCCGCTCAGCCCCCTAACTCACCTTTACCTCGTGCCCTGTGTGACGACGCGTGTGCAACAAACGCAACCAACACCTCGCACCGGACAAAGCGAAAGCACGACGGCTAGGAAAGGGGGCGACGACCCTTTTTCGGAGTCAGCTCTCCACCTCCTGGCACACACGTTTGTTGCCGTCGGCATGTAGCGAACAAACACGAAAACCTAGAAACGGCGCGGTTGTTGTCCGGCATTTAATTCCCTTATTCGGGTTGGAGATGTGTGCAGCGTGGATCAGGTTTCGCAGAGAGGCAGGATTTTCAATTTGCGTCAAGAGGCCACCCAGAATGCAACGGCGGCCGATTTCTTGCGGTTGCCTTGCGACCCCCACACAAGTGAGCACTAGAGTTTTGCGTGTCTCAACCGCGTCCGGTATCACTTACAGTCTCGAGAGACAGAAAAACACCTACTGACATCTGCTGCGCCGCCTGACTACCACGGGTAGTTCGCGCCACGACGCCCTCGACCCGTTCTGCCTGCCCAATTACTCCAGTCACTCGATTACCGACGCCCAGCTCTTCGCCGTTGTTCCCGAAAGAGCCCCTGTATTTCCCTGCGCGGATTTCAAGGCGAAGGCGACGTACGCCATGTGCCATCAGATGGCGCGCGATTCCTGCTACATCTCCCCGAGATGGCGACCTCGGAGCAACACGACTCTTCACCCTGACGGTAGCCTCTTCCGTGGTGATTGCACTTCTGCGCAAGTCGCAGAGTCAGATGCCGAGCAGGCTGGGTATGCAGAAAGCTTCTAGAGTAGCGAAACGCGCAGAGGGGAGCCCCGACGACATTGGCTGTTTTTGCTGTCCGAGCCTGAGGCACTCCCCACTGCAAACTAGAGCTGCGACTCTATGGACTAGCGTCTGGCCTTGCCGGAGCCAGAGCACATTCGTACCAGTCTGCAGACTGACGCCCAGGCGGCGCCAACAGCGTCACATCCCTTAGCGGTGGTATGCTTGTCCATACACAACGGAGTGTACCATGGTTCGTGGAAGCCAAGCGGAACCATTAACCGAACGTCCAGCGCAGCCGTCCTTCGAGAACGCGCGATACCTGATGCGTACACGAACCTTAACAGGTCTGGCTACCGGACTTTGACAGCACCCCGTAGGTTGACGCGGTTACTGCTCTCCCTCGAGCTAGGTTCATGGCATGCCCGCACCAGAAACGTTGTCCTAAACGCACGCGTGAGTGATGCTAATCCTTCCGTCTGCACTCGCGTACCGAGCGCGGCAGCCCCCCGACAAAGAGCAGCGTCCACCCCCTTGTCGTGAGAATACCGTGCTGCCGTGTGAGCTAAGGAGTAGGGTCTTCAGTTGCTTCGGAGTTCCATCCACAGTTCCTTGCTGCAACAGGACACAGCCTCGCGGCAACGGGGTTGGATTTCGCAGTTAATCATCGGGAGTTTGGGAGGTGGGGAGCCGAAACGACAGAGCGTCAGAGGGAGTGCTGGAAAAACGGCGCCTCTGGGAGCCTCAGCGATGAGCCCTTAGTGCTCTTGCCTCATATCGGTTCATTCACGGCTGAAACCGGGTTGCCTTCGACCCCCTTCCCCCGCCAGCTAAAACTTCGCCCGCCTGCTACCCCGCGGTGTGTTTATGTGGCTGAACAGCCGCCTTGGCATTTATGAGTGAGGCAGCGTGCCGCGTGAGGGCAACGCTCCGCCTTAATCAGCGCCAGTTCAAGGGTGATAAGGACCATGAAACCACGCGCGAAAGAACGATGTGCGCCCGCGCACGAGTGCCCGCCCATGTGCGTGATTGTGGCGATGCAGACGATGTGCAACTACGCAGAGCTACGTGAACCCACTAGAGGAACAGATATATGCGGCGCAGCGTTGGGAGAGAGCGTGGAGCGTCGTCGCCTTGGATTACAAGCCGAAGCTAGCGCGCAAGGAAACGCCGGACTCCCCGCTACTCGCGTTCACGATTTGCGTGACCTTTGAGTCGTCGACCCAGTAGCGCAGACCAGTTGGCGTCCAGATTGAATCCAGCAAGTAAACCTTGAAGAACCACGGTGCCTCGATTTCCTAACTATTGTCAGTTTCATTCCAACAAAGCATCTTCGGTGTGGTAGGCGCTTGAAAGAAAACAGTGCTCGCCTTGTTGCGGCAGACATACCCACCGCCGCAAACCGGGTCGTCATCGCCACTGCGACATGCGGCTCCGCTGTGAGTCGAGTTTTCCCTCGGTGTGGCTGTCTCAGAAAACATTCTGAAAAACGCTCGTTTCACACAATCTCACTAGCACTATTTTACAGCATTCCGTCTGACGCTCTGTACTTTCGGCTCCCCACTTTCCAAACTTCCGACTATTAACTGCGAAGTCCAACATTGTTGCAGTTTCGCAGCATTCAACTCAGCCGTCGCTTTCCAGCGCGCTCACGGCCTCGTCTCCCGCCTTTGCCTTTGTCATTTCGCCTTTTTTCCTCCACGCCCCTCCACTGTTTTCGTCTTTGCTGGAAGCATTCCGAGTTCGGGACCTCATTCAAGCAGACCCGTCTCCCACCTGACTGCAAATCCGTCTGTTTTGTCAGCGTTTTTGACTTCAGCTTGCTTGACTCCTTCCGCGCTTGCTTGTCTCCGACAGCTGAACTCACCAGCTCTTTGTACTGTCTTGGAGACCAGAGAGGAGCATTATCTGTCGTTGTCTACTGCCGCGACTTTCGGTGAATGCACGCTCCGACGGGTCCCCTGCTCTTTGTTTTTTTCCGAGCGCGTGGTTTCATCGTCACTCATTGAGTTCTCCCCGCTTGCTTTGAGTTCTGCGGCGCGGGTTTGCTCCTCCCGGCACCCCGCCGACAGAGAGGCCGGCGAGCGCAGGAGCTCCCCGATTCTGCGTCATTTTTGACTTTCCCTTTGCTTCCCTCGGTTTTCGCGAGAGCTCAATCTCGAGTGTCCGCGTCCTTCAACGCCTCCTGAGTTGCCTCCATTGTGAACTGACCTTGTCGCTGTCGTTGAGGCTCATTCTCCCCTCGCCTTCGTTTGGTGGCTCTGTCGGGCTCGGCTGCATTTGGGGTGCATTTACAAGGCACGCTTTGGCTCCAGGAGTGGATCGCAGGTTCCGGTTTTGTTTGCTTCTCTGCGTTCGACGTGCGCGCGGATCTTCCTCGGTGCTCGAGCGGCCGGTGCCTGGTGGCGGCGCCTGTGTGTGGCGACGTTGTCGCTCAGTCATCGCATTTGACCTCGTAGCCGGGCCTCTGCTCTCTCCGCCATTTGTTCGCTCCTTTGTCCGCCACGCTTGTTCCCAGTTCGCACTTTGCTGTTGCTTTATCCCGCGTCGCTTCGCACTTCGTCTGCGCCTTCCCCCCCCCCTCCCCCCCCCCGACCCCCCGCCCCCGCGCTGAGCTATGTAGCTCCCCGCTATTCATTCTTCTCCTTTCGGCGCTCCTCCCGAGCACCGATCTCGACTTGGCATGTCAGCGTGCCGCCAGATTCCGTTCTGCGTGAAGTACTGCTAGGCGTCGATATATGACGTTCCCGACCTTCCCTGGTGCAGACAGCCATCCGCTGTGAAGGGACAGTCTACCAGTGTGGCGACGCAGGCACGCTGGGCTGCGGAGTTGTTGTTTGTGCAGACTTGCGCCTGACGTCCCGGCGATATCTCTGCGCCTGTGCGCGCGCGCCTTGTTGCGCCACGGAGCCTATTTTCGAATCTGCTTGTGGCGCTCGAGTCGACTGCGGCGCCGCCGTGCCTGGTTCTCTTTATCCGTCGCTCCTGGTTTAGACTTTCCAGCGCTCTCTGCTTGCCTCCAGACGATAAGGTTGATCTGGCCTCGCCTGTCCGTAGCCGCTCAGAGCTACGGTGCGCGTCTTCCTGTAGACCCCGTCTCACAGTCTGTCTCCCGCATCCGCCGCCGCGTCCCCTTCGGCGTTGCGCCTTGTGTGGGGAGCTCTTCCGGCGGGATAGGACTTTGCCCTCCCCCCCACCCCCCCCCACTCGCCGCGCAGACTGGGTGGCGTGCATCGGAGGTCGCGTGCTTCACCTCGAGTGCGAGAGGCGCCGGCGAGTTGAGCGAGCGCCGCGCAAGGTAAGCGCCTCTTCACTGTCTCTAGGCGGCTTCTGAGCGTTGGCCTGTTCAGCGCTTTGCAGCTTCTCGCGTTTGTGTGCCGCCGTGCCGTGCTTTTGAAGAGTCCCGCTCGACTGTCCCTGTGCTGTTGCTGTTTGCGCTGCGCTGGATGGCTGGTTTCTTCCGGGTGTTGAGCATTTGTCCTCTCTGGAGTCTCCGCTTCTGACGCTCGTGACTCCCACGCTGTCACTGCGTGACTTCAAAAAGTTTTCCGCCTCGCAGACGTCTTCCGCTGGTTCGCTGGAGGCCGCCCTTCGTCGTCCTTTTCGAAGTCTCCGCGAGTCTGACTGCAGAGTCTCTTCTTTCTCCGGTCTTTCGGGGGGCATGCGTCCCTCCTGACTTCCTTCCCTCTTCCCTACTCCGGCCGCTGTCGGAGCCCCGTTCGCTCCCGCCTCCCAGAGCTTTCTTGTTTCGCCTCCCCTCCGTCTTCGTTTTCTCCACGGCTCTCTCTCCTCCTTCCTAACACTTGCTCCCCCCCTGGAGCTCGGTCGCTCGCCCAGGTTCGGTCGGAATCGATAGACGAGCATCGACGCGGCGCTGCAGAGCGAGCATGTGTTTGCATGCGGACTTGGCGTCTTTCTCTGCCCCCTCTCTCTCTTTGGTTATCTTCTCTCTGGGGATATGAGTGCGTCTAAGGAAGAAATCCAGTTGCGTTTTATCTTTCCGAACCACGATGGAGCTACTGTGGAAGCTTCGTACGCGGTAAGTGGCTGAGAGCCGCAGCAGCGCTGACTCGGAAAGGCTCGCCCCGCAAAGGTCGACCTATCCTCTCCATTTGCGCGGTGTGATGTATTCCGGTGGTAATGCACTTTGTCAACATATATTTTGGTTCTTCGGACACCCAGAGGTCTACATTTTATTTCTGCTTTCGTAGTATCTCAGACACCATCTGTCTATGCTTCTCGATCTGTCTTTGGTCGTTCTGTAAAGATCTTTCGTAACATACCATTAGATTTGCTCAGCACTATACAACTTGGAGGCATGTAACTAACTGAAGAACTGTAGATACGTGACAGTAGAGGAGACGTATGCCCAAAATATTTCCCAGGAAAAATGATGCGCAGGCAGCATGCAGGAGTCTTGGGTGCAACGCGCGGTGCCCTCTGTACGTCAGCCTCCGCACCCGGTCGCCCAAGTCCGCGCTGCGTGAGCAAGCTGACTGGAGTGCGTTTGGGGCGGAACCCACAATTCACCTTTTACGTTCCACTCAGAGTGGCGAGTCCAGCCTCCGCGTGCCTTTCTCTGCGTGTCTGCCGCAGAAAAGCGCGACAGTGCGCGAGGTGAAGAGCGACGTGCTGCTGCATAGATGGCCGGAATCGTCAGCGTCTCCGGAGCGCGTGGCGAAGCTGCGCATGTTTTACGGGGGTCGCGAGTTGAAGGACGCTTGGCAGCTGCGAGACTGTCACTTCCCCCAAGACGTTGACTACCCGCCCGCCTGTCACCTTTTCGTCGTTCTCCGTGGCTCTGAGAAAGCCGGCGACAGCGTCGCCGGAAAAACGTCGCGGTGTCTCTGCAATATTTCTTGACGCCTGCGCTACGTGCCCCAGTGCACGCCACAGGCGTTTTGTTACATGGCCTACGTGCAGCCTCGTGTACGTATGTCTGCGTCTCTTGTGCGAGGGCATGGGTAGATGCCTAGAGTATGGTGTGGAGGCGATGAAGCTGCGGGGTGGAGGGGTGAGGGAGGGGGGAACGGAAGGGGGGGTGGCGGGCGCAAGGCGCTGCGGCGACCAGGAGAGTTCTCTAGGCTTCACGCGCGAGCCCAAAGTTTGCGGCGTTTGCAGGCCTGTGTGTTGCGTCGGCGATTGCGGGGTGTGGCGTGAGTTGATCGCGCGACTTGGCGGGCGGATCGAAGCGCGCCGTCTTGCTTCACAACCAGATACGGAGAGCTCCGCGTCGTTGCCTGCGACGGCTGCTGGGGCCCTCCGAACGGGTGGAGTCACGCCAGGCTTTCTTGGTGTGGCGCTTCGTCGGCGATAGACACCGGGCGCAGGCTCCCTGCAGAGGAAGAGACGCGCCGCCCGCGGTGATGGGACGGAATTCCTTCTGGAGTCCGGCGTAAGCCTCGGTGCGTGCTCCAGATATGCTTGTGTATACAGAACTCATCGCGTCCACTGGCACGATGCAATTACCTGGAAACCTCTGTCATTTATTTGCGTTGTTCTGTGCTCGCTCAGTGCGCGTCAGATTCAATGTATGTGCGGGTAATCACGTGCTCATCCGCGAGCGCACACTGTATGTGTATATGTACGTATATATGCATGTAAATGTATAAGCACTGCCTCCCGCCTCCAGTGTGTGTATATAGACGATGTGCGCATACGCAGCCCCTGCACGGGTTCTGCGAGGTGCAATCAAAAACTGGAAAAGGTTCTCCTTGGCTTTGTTGTGCGCGTGGCCGCTTTGCACGGTTCGCCAGTCGACGACTGCCGCGCGCCGGGCTGGTGTGTGACCGTCAGCGGTGTATCCACTTTCATCCTGCGCATGTTTAGAGTGTGTCTGTGCATTCTTTCCATTCGATTCATTCTCCGCGTCGCGTGTCTGCTGCACTCGCCGCTCGTGTGGCGCACGCCGCCACCCCTCCCGCGCGCCGCCTAGCGGCTTCGCGGCTGCGCAGAGCTGCGCGGCTGGGCGTCGCGCCCTCGCTTTATCGCCGTCGGTCTCGACCAGAGGTCGTGAGGCCCCTAAACGCAGACGAGAGCGGCTCTCGATTTCACTCGAGCTGCCCAAACACTCGATTCTAAAAGTGGATCGCGTCTGCGGGCTGTGTGCGTTGCCGGCAACCGCATTGGGGGGCCAAAGTCTGCGGCGCTGCGTCTTTTCACGCTCCGCCGTTTTGAGAACGTGGGCATCCCGTCTTAAGTGCTTTGGCAGACTTTCTTTTTCCGCGGGGGAGACACGCGCGTGGGGTGGTGACTGTTTAGCTATGGCTGTCCCGTGGGGAGTGCTGTGCAAGATTTCCGGCGTTTCTCAAGTCGTCGTACACTGCAGGAAGAACGGAGCTCGCCAGTCTGAGGTCCCAGAAGCGGCGCGCTCAGGGGGCTGGTCGCCGCACTCGGCTGATCTGTGCTAAGCTTTCGCTCGCCGTTCTTCAGTGAGAGACAGAGTTTCCTCGAAACCCCGCGGCGCACACGCGAAGACGCGCCATTTGCGGCCAACTCAAAGCGAGTTCAATGCGCTCGACTGTAGAGCAGATTTCGGTCTCCATCTGGGTTTAAGATTTAGGGTTTACGCGTGACGGAAACCACGCCTCAACGGAATCGAGCAATAGGGCTGCTTTGCTCCATGTGAAGATGGCGGAAACCTAATTTTCCTAGAGCCGTGTGCCGCCTGAAAAGGAGCATGCGTCCTCAGGCGCCTGGGTAGTGTCTGTTACCAGGCAGAGCAGAGGCGGCACATGCAGCTCCGTGTTGATTGAGGAAGTGCAAAACGCACAAAACTGCCTATACAGACTCTCGTAGCGTCGCTCCGCCACCAGTGTGTCGGCGAGCACCTCGCTCCGGCTAGCCAGCAAACGGTGGTATCGCTGCATCGCTTCGTCGAGGGCCTGCACGAAGTTGCAAGCTCTTACACAGACCTGTCCATCCACATATATATAAACATATATATACATGTGTACACATACATACATATACATATATGAGATGGCTCTGAGTGCGCGTACGCACCGAGACTCGCGCTGCCCGCAGAGTTCAGGTGAGCAGACTATATTTGAACTACGATCATATTAGACACACACTTGACAGCAATGAATAGTGCCTGAAATTGGCATCTGTGAATATGGGTTAGCGTCATGTGCGTGTGTATATACATAGATGCTTCATATATATATATATATATATATATATATATATATATATATATATATATATATATATATGCTTGTTGTTGTGCGCTAGGAACGGCTGCAGACGGCAGACGGATATATGTAGTGTGGACGCTGCATGTCGAGCGCGGGATCGAGTTTCTTTTCTGCACTCACGTAAAGCTGAATGAGGCTTTTTGGTGCTTTTTGTACTGGAACACCAAAAACACCTAATGCATCTTTAGGAAAAATTACCTTCCAGACGCGCAGCGTGACGGCAGGGAGGATTTTGGCGAGTCGAGTCCAGAAGCGCATCACTTCTCTGCGCTCGCGGGCGAGGCGTTCTCGCTCGGATTCCGCTCGCGCCTGGTGTTTCAGCACGCATACCACGGGCAGAAGGCGAAACCCACGGCGTGAAGGGCGATAAAAAACGCCAAAGTTTGACAGAGACTGGCCTTCAACGCACCGGGCACAGGTCATTCCGGGTGGTGCCTCGATTCTCTGACTTCATGCATCGATGTATTAACTAGACTCCGCCGGCTCTCAATACCCGATTTTCGGTGTCCGTAGAGATGCAACCCTCCGCGTGCTCGAGGTTTCTCCTTGCCCTGACTTTTCTCACGCGAGGAGACCTAACGAAACGCCCTCCCTTACATTATACGCAGAATCAATTTCTTGAGCGATTCGACAAGCGCTCGAGATAGCGCGAAAGCTCTTTCGGTGTTCCTATGATACCGAAGGTGACTGCGGTTATGAGATACAGACCCCCCAGTTCTATATGGCTGCAGTATCTGCGGCTCAGAACTGGATAACTTAAACTGAATAAAGAGACTTTTTCTCCTGCCATGGGCTCGCACCGGCCGGGAGACGTAGAGCGCCAAAGGCCGAAGGGCACTGCGAGGCGTTTGCAGCTCTAGGTTTGGCGCTTGCTCTGTGTAGCTGCTTCCCTTCGCTCGAGCGGAGGCGGCGTTTTACCAGCGGATCCTATGCCTTTTTTCTTCTCATGCGCATTCTACAATCGTAGCCTTTCCAAGAAAGTGCCAAGCTCACTCGTCCATTGGCACTTGTAGCTCTACACATCTATGCAGACATATCTATAACCCTTTCTATGCTTATGCCTACACACACATACATATATATATATATAGGCTAGCCTGTGTATGCGTTGCCTTTGTGCGTGGCGTGTGGCGTGCGCCTTGCTGAAGGCGGAGTCCTTGCCTGCGCCTGCCGTCGTTTTTTTCGTTTTTTGTCTGGAAGGACCTCTGCGACTGCGAGGTTCCGCTTTTCCTCCATAAAGTCCTCAAGCAGCCGCAGCACGTCGTCCGCGTCGACGTAGAGCGTTTCGTCGTCGTCGTCTTGCCCTAAGAAAAGAAGAACAGTCCGGTTTTTCCCGCTTCCACACCTCACAACTTCGCGCGGGTTCTGGACGCCAAACACCTCTCTGCCGCGCACCTTGGTAGAAAATGGAGACAAGCAGATCGAGCTCGTCTTGACAGTCAACTCCGACGTTCTGTAGAATCGCATTGGCGTCGAGGAGCTGCTGCTCCTCGGCAGATAATTCTTCACACGCTTGAGCCTGAAAAACCGCGACAACACGCCGAAGCCATGTCCCCTAAAGAAAAACACGCCTCTCCACAGTTGACCAGGCGCATGCAGCGAGACTACATGGCATGCACAGCAGCACATCGCCAGCCATACACATTTGTTTTATAGACTAGAGAGCCACGTCCTCTGCATCGTCTTCGAGCATCGTGTCTCAGCGTCATGCCTTCGGTTACGCCGTCGTTGCCCAAAACTCGAGGTCTGGAGGAGCCGCCTGTCTGCCTCCTCTCGCGCCGAGTGCGCAGGCTTATGCTTCTACGTCACGGTGTAAGTGCATGTCGCCGAGATACGTTTATACACAAGCGAATATAGGTGTCTGCACTTACCTTCGGACCCGCGAGGAAGTGACAGGCGTCTGAGATGAGATCTAGAACTTTTTTGACCTTCGTTGAGGAAAACACCGACTTGCTGAGTCTGCCCTCTGCGCCGCCGGAGACCCCCTCGCTTCCATCTTTCGAGCGGCTGCAGCTCTTTCCGCCTGACGCCGAGGACGAGGGCTGGCCGCGAGCGAACGAGCTGAAAAAATGGAAAACTTTAAGCGCGTGAGCTACCAACTGCGAAGCACACCGGCTATCTGAGGGAGAGAAATTGAACGCTGAGGAGTAATAAGATACACTTCGATAGCCTTTCTCCTTGATCAGCAGGGGCTGCTGGGAGCTCTACACACGAGGACAGAAGAAATGTCCCTACACGCTCTCGTGCCGTGATCGACGCGCTATCCTTGTAACAAGGTACTCGCATCCACGCATATATATATATATATATATATATATGCATGCAGGCGTTGAATCGAATCGGCCTGAATCCCTGTCTCCTTCAGTCGTGTAGCTGCATCTCCATCTCTTATTTCGTTTGCGTTGTCATTCCTGTTCTCTCTCTCTCCCTCTTTGCTTCTGGGGTCGGGAGCGCGAGACTGCGCTAGACACCCCACAATCACCGTCGACAGGCCTTGCATTTGGCTAGCTCTAGGCTCGCCCGCCTTTTTGTGGGGATCTCGCAGGAGCATGCATTCACGCACAATTATATGAAGGTGTATGCCTCCATGGCAGATAATGGCTGCGGATGCCTCTGAACGTCACCCTTCACACGCCCATATCTGCGTAGAACCATCGACGCGTCTGTCTGTGCGTTCCTCTCTTTTTTTGTGTGGTTGTGTCTCTGTTTGTCTGTGTGTCACGCGTTTTCGTTCTTTACCTGTTGTCTTTGCCAGAGGAGGAGGCGGAGCGGAAGGTCGTGGTGGCGGCCTCTGAGGAGACGTCGCCGCCGTCGGTATCTTCGGGGAAGCCGTTTGGCTCCGCGGCCTCGACAGGGGGACAAGGCAGGCAGAGCTGCTGCGCGTGTATGCAGCGATTCGCCTCCATCAACGCTGCAATGAGCTCGCGTGCCTACGACCCGTTCAAGCAATGCGCAAAATAATCAAGAAGCAAGGTTGCCTCTCGCGCGTGAGCGTCGCAACAAGGAGCGCAGCGGTTTAGGAAACTCGTTCTTTTACAGAAGGCAAGAGGCCGCCGAAGGCTCGCGGGTGGTGAAGAGACCGAGCCGGCCGCCGCCAGTGCGTCGGCGAAAGAGGAACGCGTGGATGGGCAGCGATAAAGCAAGCAGCGGCGCGGGGCAAAAAAAAACAAGGAGAGGAGACTAAACTCAAAAACGAACGATGCTTGTCTCGCCACATGCAACGTAGCATTTGAGGCTGCTCCTCTTTCGCAGCCGGCGCGGCAAGGCCTTTCTTTCGATTGGGAAGCGACCGGCTACATGTGCGCCTACGGCCGCGACGGTTCCTTAGTAGGTTTGATGTTTTTCGACGAACGTTTCTTTTGGCGTGGATCACGAATCTCGCATCCATCGTCTCATACTCCAGAACCCCGCAGCAGTCGTTCCACGTTCAGCCCCACGGCTGGACCTCCTTTAAGCCTCTCCCTGGCCTTGCCTTTTCGATTTTTCCTGCGCTCGCCAGAGAGCGACAAACTCGACATACTTCTTGCTCGTTAGCCTTCCACACCTCACGGTAGATGCGCGCGTCTGCCTTTCTGAAGTGCAGACTCTTCTCCCAAATCTGCCTCGAGTGACTCCGCAGGCGCTTGAACTCCTCGGTGCACTGAATGTTCAGCGCCCTGCCGAGGAAAGCAGAACGCCGAGGCAGCTCGCGGCGCAGTCCAGCAAACTCAGCCAGTCGACGGTGTTTTCTCATAACGCACCCATTTGCTAAAATACAATACACATAAATTATGCATATACATAGGTGTGTATGGGCAGAAACTAGAATTAAACAACAAGTTCGCATGTGTGTATGCATGTATAAGTATACATATGTACATACAAATATACATGCATGCACATATGTACACCTACATACATTTCTACGTACACCCAGGTTTACTTAAAAACATGTGGGAAACCCGTCATTGGCAACGCCAGCGGCATCGAGCTTGAAACGGGATGCCCGTGGAAGCTCGAAGCAATCTAGCTGAAATGGTTCAGAGCTGAAATGCCGCAGTGCAGGTTGGGCACTTGCTCGCGCAAACAGATATATGCATCTACATCTATATAGCTATGCTCGCCGCTGGTAGAACGCGAAGAAGATTGTGGTTCGATAATCCCCAAAACTCGAAGCCGACTGCGTTCGTTCGTGTCTCGAGTTTCGCAGTAGGGTCGCGTGTGTGTCGCATTCTGCTAGCTGGTTATATTTACGTGTATTTTTGGTTCATGGCGTTGAAGCGCTCGACAATCCCGCTCAGCGCCTCGCGGCGTCTGTTGAGGCGGTTTTTGTAGGCCAAAACGAGCGCGAGGTTTTCCTTATTTCGTTCAGTCAAGACCTGCAAGTTGTACTCGAGTTTCTCCTTGTTGAGCTGGTACGCCGCGATCATCTTATCGAGGTGCTTCTCCTGCGCCTAGAAGCCCCCCGACGCAGAAGGACCGACATCGAAAAAAGCAGCTCGGCAGACTTTACCCGTGCGTACTAGCGTACCCTCTACGCGTAGATCAACGGCGGCTAAAGAACACGTTTCCATGTGTGTAGACAAGCCGACGTATCTAGCCGCCTATCTCACAGAGGCATATCTATATTTCTGTATATATATATATATTTACATATACATATAAATTGTAGTGTATACACCCCTTCGTCGCCACCTTCACATTTTAGTGTTTTTTCTTCTTTGCTCTGCCGAGACGTTTCCTTCGTGTTTTCTCGCGTTTGTGCACGTGCTGCACTTACTTGAATCGTGGTTTCCTGTTTGAGTTTCCGCGCCTGCGAGTCGAGTTCGTCGCGCTCGCTCTGCTGCTCCAGCGCGGCGGCGAAGGCCTCGAGCCTCTTCTGGCGGGCCTCGATGATTTCATGCTCCTCCTGCGCAGGCGGTCACGGCAGAAAATATTTCTGGCCAGCCGAATCCAGCGATGCTGACTCGGGAGCGACCGCCGGAAGATGCAGAAGGCGCAGCGAGTTCATCGCGCCGAAAAAGAGAGGCAGACAGACAACGCGTTGAACACATTCGGCGAGGAGGTACCGAGGCGTGCGATGAAAAAGCGAGCTTGGTCCCCGCCCGCAACTGGCAAAGAGGGGCGCGGCGCTCTTATTAGTCTTCGAGCGAGTTCCTGACTACAATAAGCTCGAACCAAGAGAGCTCTGTCTGTCAGAAACAGGCCTTCTTCTGGCTCGCGGTATATGATCCTTCATTTATCGTCATCGAGCCGAGTGCCTCCGACCTGTTTAGTTGCCCCTCGCATATCTACTTCCTATAGGCACTGCTTTCCTTGGCTGCAAAGTTCCCTGGGGACAGATGAGTTTCTAGGGTGCTGCAGTCATTACTGATCTCCCTTCACCATTACCGTATTTGAGCGCCGCCCGCCTGTGCGGAACGAACTTTCAACCTCCCAGCAATGTTTTTTGCCGTGCTAGCAGCGCCTGACTTTGGACGAGCGCGTTGCGCCAATCGTGTGCTTTGCTCAACAAGAAACCCGGGTTTCCTATCCAGAGACTTGACCTTCGCGGCGCCTTGAACCTATCTTTGAGGAGTACTTATCGTCGTGAGTGCAAAGTGGTGCAACTCTTCGCATCCCATGAATCGCAAAACTTTGAGGCTACACTTTTCTCTCAATAGGAGGGGTCGAACGGTTTTTGAGCCGCAAATGCGATTTGCCGCGAACCAGCCTGTCTACGCCGGCGGCGCCGCTCCATCCTGGACAAGGCACGCGAAATAGCTCCCGACCATGTTCTGCCGCCTCTCGAAGATTGCGTCGAGCTCCTCCTTGTTCCTTTGCTGGCGGGAAAGAAACAACGACACGGAAAAAAGCCTAGAGTTGGAGTTCACGACTCCACGCGGCTCCGCAGCAGCCCACGCGCTCGCCTCCGCGATATCCTTGCACGATATGACAAAATGAGATTATATATATATATATATGTATTCTGTAAATATAGATGTGTGATTATACGCATATATAGGTATCTGGGCGCAGGTATACGCGCATGAAAGTGCGTAGACGCAACTGCGTGGAAAACGCCATTGCAACAGGAAGGCGGCAGCCTCCCCTCCAGCCGGGATGCTGACACGTGGGCGATCCCGATGGCCGTGTAGCCTGCGCAGGCAAAGATCAAACTCTTGTTTCTTTTGCGCGACGCAAGCACGATTGGGAGAGAATCGAGTCGAAAGCGGAGATGACGCACACAGACAGAGACATAAACGAAACTCGAAAATAGAGCAACACCTACCAACAGGGCTCCACGCTCAGCTGCCATCTTCGCCTCGATGCGGTCCAACGCCTCTGCGCAACGCACAACGAGACGAGAGAGCTGCCCCTTGCCCCGTCACTGTCGCATCCAGATTTACTCCTCCGCTCACGAAGGACACAGCGTAAAAGCACATATGCATGTACGATTACATACATATGTTGATATATATATATGTATATTCATGCGGACAGAAGCTCGCGTGCAGCGTGTAGTCATCTCTAACCTCTCTCGGACTCGCTCCGGCAGATATCTGACTGCAGAGACCTAAGTATATACTGCCTGCTATATAGGTATATACATTTATTTTTCTGGGAATTTTTCTGCATCGGCTGTCACTCGGATGCGATGCACACAGCGCACTTTGATAACTCCAGTGGTTGCTCGTGGCTGCGAGCCTATTGCGGTTTCCGTCAGTTTGCGCGTTTGGCAGTGTAACACACGCGTGTGTCTAGATACGGACAAAAGTGCAAAACAAAGTACAAAAAGACCACACAAATGCACATTTATGCGCATGCGCTGGTCATCATCTGTCGCACCACGGTAGTTGTCTCGCAGTTCGCGATACTGCTCTCGCATCAGGTCGAGGAGTTGAACGACTTCCTCCTTCTGCTCCGCCAGCGCTGAAGACAGAGAACCCTAAACCGTAAATCGTAAAACTGGCCTCAGGTTACACGCAGACTCGATGTGAGAAGAAGCGAGCAGAGCTTGTGAGGCGAACCAGAAGCAACGCAAGATGAGCACCCAGGTGATGAGAAAGAACGAGAAAGTCAAATCACGGCGTGCGGAAACGATGCCGCACGAGCCTCAAACAAGAAATTTGTACGCATGCGCATATAGGAATCGGCACGCACGCGTTTATCCTGCGCGGGAATATCGTTGAGATTGTTCATGAAACGGGCAGACACATAGAAACAGATCGTCATGATTCATGCGTGGGCTTTGACCGATGCAAATATATCATTGTCCTGGGCCGCCAAAGAACTTCACTGCTGTAGTTAGCAAGCGAAAACCAATTCTCTGCTCCGGCGTGTCTGTATCTTCATTCAAGCCAGACTCAATCATCTTTGATGCTCTCCGCGGCTCCTTTTTCTCTTCCGGTGGTTCCTATTGACCTCCGCTCACGTCTACATCCTCCCTATCTTTCTCTCCGCCTCTCTCTATCCATGCGTCTTCCAGGGTTTTACTCGCTTTCCATCTACTTATATCCATCTAGCTATATATATATATGTTATATACATATAAAACAATAAATGAACATATATATATTTATATATGCATTGGCGTCGGATGAGAGAGACACTCGACATACTGCTCACGAAGACCGCCTCTCGAAAAGTCTCCTCTTCATCGAGGCGTTTCTCCTGCTCGTTCTTCACTTTTTGAATGGCTTCACACTTGTTCTGAGTCGGGGAAACACAGAACAGAAATTCGCGTATCATTACCGTGCGTTTCGTAGCAACGCTCTACTGGCATCGAGAGACGTTTCCAGCTACAAACCTTTGCAGATGTGTGCGCCCTCAAGCCCTTCTGCAGGCTGTCAATAAGCAAGTGTCTGTCTCCCATATCTGAACGCACCGCATATATTTATATAGGTATATATATATATATATATTTGCATACTCATGTGTATTCTCAACCGCGGTTTCGGTTTCTTCCTGAAGTCGTTGCGTCTCCCGTAACCCAAATACAATCTGACGTGTGCACGCGCGCATGCCCATAAATGGCGTCTGCATGACCGTGCGTAAGAGAGCCGTTCACGGTCGAAAGCACCTAAAGTCAGATCGGTCGGCCTTTGTGCCTCTGCATGTCAAGGCGCTCTCCTGTTGTGCCGCTCCTTCCACAGCCCTCCAGGAGCTCTAGAGAGAGCCGCAGAGAGGCGACGCGAGGTTCCCCGGTGTCAACTGTTTTCTCGCGCTGCGCGCTGAGGGGCTTCGGAGCGCTCTGGAGGGCATCTGGCGCCTCGAGGCCTGCGACCCGCGCTGGCGGCCTCCTCGCGCCAGCCGTTCGGATCTCCCTCCCTTGCTGCGGGGCGCGCACCTGGGCATCCTCGAAGGCCTCCGCGAGTTCGGCTGGACACTGGATTTTCAGCAGTCTGTTTCGCAGGGCTCCTAGGCAGCTGACAGACGAGGGCGGCGAGGCAGAGAGCGAGCCGGAGGAGGAGGTCGCGAACGCGAGAGACGCCTTGACGGCCTCGCGGCGCGCGCCGACTTCAGCCGCCGCCGCCCGCAGATCCTCTTTCCGCTCTGCGGACAAAGAGGCAGAGACCCCTGTGCGGAGAATGGAGGCCGCGAACCAGAGAGGCACGCAGGGTGGCGCAGGCGCTTGCGCTCGCTTCGGCTCCCAAGGGTTCCCAGGGACCGCGCGGAGTTTCGCTGCTGCAGTGGAGCATCTCGAGGCTGGTTGCGGCGCGGAGGTTGAGGCGTCTTCGCGGCTTTCAGCATCTTCTTTGAAAGCGGACTGCACAGCGTTTAGAGTTGTAGACTGCCTATCACCTGCTCGCTTTCGAGGCGCGCCTCTGTCCTCTGACCTAACTGTCGCAAAAGGCGCCTGGCCGCTTCTTTCGAGAGACAGACAACCGAGTTCTCTGTAATGCTAGACCCCCCACTACCCCTCCGGACTGCTTAAGAGAGCTAGAGGCGTCGGAGTTTGCCGGAGATAATAGGTGAGACACTATTGGGACTTCTCGTTCTCGGATTGTAGCAGCACCTCTATGGCGGTGTCCGCATCTGCTTTCGCCCCCCTACTGCGCCTCCCGCAGTGATCGGCTCTTCCGTTCGCTTCGCCCGCTTTTTCTCTTCTGTGTCCCCCCTTCAGCCCCGCTCTGCCCCAGTGTCATCTACGCTTTCCTGACCTGCGGCGAGTTCCTCTCTGCGGAGTGTCGCGCGCTCGCGCTCATCGGCGAGGCGGTCAGCCAAGGACTTTATTTTCTTCCACGCCGCCTGCTTGCGGCTCTCTAGAGCGCGAACTTCCGCCTCCACGAAACTCTCCGCGACCGACAGCGGACCCGTAGCCAGCCCCTGCGCCTCCCCCGCGGTCGGCGCGGCGGAAGGCCCATCGTCTGCGCTGGGATCCTCTTCTACGGGGAAGAGGTAAAACGAACTCGCCAGACGCGCATGAGCGCTACCTATTTCTATATCAGTATCACATATATCTATTTACATGGCTATCTGAATTCATCGATCCATCTCTGTCTATCTTCATCTATCTATCTACGATCCACCTATCAATATTTATATTCTTATCTATCTATCGATCTATCTATCTGTCCATCCAAATCTATCCGTCTGTGTCTATCTATCTATCTGTCTATCTATCTAACTATCTATCTATATATCTATCCATCTATCTATCTGTCTATCTATCCATCAGTTTTCGTCGATCTATCGATCGACCTGTCTATCGAAATCTATTTAACTATATGTATCTGGTTAGCTATCCATTTATCTATCTATCTATTTATTTATCTATCTATCTATGTATCTATCTATCTATCTATCTATCTATCTATCTATCTATCTATCTATCTATCTATCTATCTATCTATCTATCTATCTATCTATCTATCTATCTATCTATCTATCTATGCATTTATGTGTGGATATATGTATGCCTCCACGACGAGAAGCGTATACAGCTATGTGGAGTGATTGTCTCCCGTTCTGCAAGTGCCTTTTTGGTGCTGGGAAGTACATTTTTTGCACTGCGTTTTTGCTCTCCTCGCGTCTCACTCTGTGTGGCGGCTTTCGCGAGTCTCTCCTCGGCTCGCGCGCGGCGGAAGGCAATGCGCGTCTTCGGGTCGGAGCTCTCGAGGCCTGATTTGTCTTTCTCCTTGCTCGCCGCCGCGCAGCCTGCGGGCGCTGCAGAGACAGGCGCCGCGAGCGCGGAGCCCTGGCTGAGCTGACCAGCTGCTTCGGCCTCGGATGGAGAATCCGACGAGGCCAGCGCGCCTGGCGCGTCAGGCGGACGCGGCAAGGGCGAGGCCTCCGCCATGCAGGCCCAGACGAGCGAAACGGGGGGGGACGGGCGTGGAAGCGAGACCTCTCTGTTCTCTCTGTCTCTGTCTCTCACGTCGAGTGCATTACGCGAGAGAGCGCGTGGCGAGTTGCGCCCCAGCGCACGGACAGGGCAGGCGGCGCGCCGGCGAGAGAGGAGGCGGAGACCACAAGGAGGACGGGGTTCTGAGCGAGTGGAGACAATGGCGACGCATCCGGCTGCCGCACCTTTTCGTCTCGAAGCGACGGCCTGCGTGCAGAGGCTCTTCGCCCCCCTCCCTTGTCTCTTCTCCTTCCCCGCCGCCGACTCGGGTCTCCCCCTTTCGTGGAGCTTGTCTCCTAGTGCTCGCTTTCTGCAAGCTTCCTTCTGTGCGCATCTGTTGGCGCGATGAGAAAAGGAGATAATTCTAACAGCTGCGCCTGCTAAACTGGAACCACGGCGCCTTTACGTCGAGCAGACGCGCTGCCAGTGGTGTAGCGGTTTCCTCGCGGGTCGTCGCCTATTTTTAACACTTTATAACAACGAGGCGTCTTCGCCTCGGGGCGAGCGAGGGGAGCGCGACGAACAGTTCAAGCTTTTGCACGCAACCCCTGCTTGAAAGTTGCTGTGTATGGAGACCAAGTCAGCTACGCAGACTCTGCAAACGAAAAAGTCCGATACGCCGGGCGACGCAAGCTTGCGGCTTCTATTGTTCGTCGAGACTAGGAGAGAAAAGGTCGCTTGTCGCCTTGCCGCTACCGGCGCTGCCACGCTTTCGCTTCCCGCTCATTAGACTGCGGAGAATCCATGAGCGGTCGCCTTCCGCCGCGTGTTCTGAGCTCGGGACGACGCTCAGTCTCGCCTTTTCAGTCCCTCTGTCTCCTGTGGAGGTCGCCGAGAGGCAGTTCCGGCTTGTCTCTGTCGAGCGGCCGCCGCTGTGGGGCATGCGCTTCTCGGGTTCACTTTCTTCCCGCAGAGGCGGAGGTTCGTAAAGCACATATTTTTCTAGGCGACGGCCCGCTCCAGACGCTCTGCCGCAGACCAGCACAAAACGCAGGCGTGACAGTGACACCGATGGCACTAGCCGCAGATCGCAGGTCGAGACGCAGCGAAAGGAAGCAGAAAAAACGAGGACGTGTGTGCGTGCGGATGTGCTTCGATGGGATTTCTTCTGGGCCGCGCGTATTCCGTTTCTCTTCTCCCGCTCTCCTGTCGATCTTTTCGTGAGACGAACTCACTTCGGTCTAGCTGTTCCGCATTCCACGCTGAGCGTTGAGCACGCTTTTCGCTGTTCATCACTCAAATCGCCATTGCTGGCTCTGTGCAAATAGCAGGAATGTGTCACACAGCCGCGAATCCACTCCACGTGAAAAATGTTTTCTTTCTTTAATCCGACTCCTGGGCAGCGGCAGTCGCCGCTCGCTGCCGCGCACCTCGGCGCAAGCCTGCCACTCTCAGCCCATTCGCTCTGCTCTGTTTCTCGACGACGGATTCGAGAAAAGTAAAACGGGAAACCGATGAGCAGAGCCTCCCCTCTTCGTCCAAAAACCTCCCACCAACCTCGCACTCACTGCGCGTGCGGCAGACGAGGGAAGCGGACTTTCTTTCTCACTTTTTTTGCCTTCGCCAGAGGCATCGCTCCCTTGCTTTTCTCTCGCGTTTCTGCTAGATACCTTCTGTCCCTTGGCTTCGCGCTGTCCTCGACACTTCTCTCACGCTCCGCACATGCTCGCTGCGTTCTCTGACTCAGCGTCTCACGAAAAGTCTTCACCTTGCTGTTGCCGTGTGTCTCTTGGTTCCTCTCTACGTTATCTTGCCGCTGCACAGACCGCGGGGCGGCCATCAAAGTGCCTGGAGCGACAATGCTCGCGAACTTCGTTTTCTGTAAACTGCGGAAGACGCCGGCGAACGCAGGGAAGAGCTAGAGGTCACCTCTTCCGCCTCCGGGATCCCACCACGGCAACCGCCTGTGGCGCCTCGCAAATCCACTGCGAGTCTAGCGTTGATGCTGTGTCTTGACGAACGCGATCCTACGGGAAAAATTGTATTTTCTTTCAAGTGTTCGCCCGAAACGAAGACTTCTTCTGTCCGCCCCGTCCCTCTCACGCCGCATTTGTCTAGAGCCGCGTGCGGCGCCGGTGTGCAGAGGACGCCCCCCGAGGGACATGCAGCTGGCGGGTGCCCTCCGTCAGCTAGCTCGTGAAGAGAAGACAGCGGGCGAAACGTGAGGGAAGATCCCCCGCCGGAGAATGGAGGGAGGAGGAAACAGAAAACCGGTTTCCTGGGCGCTCTATGTTTGAAGAAATCGTCGTTTCCGGCTTTGTCAGCGCGCCGGGGAACGACGCCGAGGGCGAGAGGGCAGGAGAGCGCGGACACGAGGGACCTGCGCAACTGCTAGAGTGTCGAGACAGGGGCGCGTGCGCAGAAGAACAGAAGGTCTGAACTCTTGCGCGATGTTGAGCAAACAAGCGGAACTCCCGTCAGAGAGAATCGCAGTCGCTTGTGTGCCTGAAAAAGCTTTGACTTCTGCATGTTCAGGCCGATCACGACGAGGAGATGTGCTCACGTCCCCTCCCACCGCCTTCGACCATCTACCGTGTCTCTACATGGCCAAGCGCCACCCTCCAGGCGGCTCCTTTCCAAGCTTCTCCGCTCGTCACGCCCGTTCTTTTCCCGCTGTCTTCTTGTCGTTCGTGTCTCCCCGTCGCACGCGTTTTTCGTTCGCAAGCGCCTCCTCTCTCCGGTTCTTCTGAGCCGCAGGCTTTTCCAACGAGACCAGCGACCGGCGCTCCCTCCGCGCCGCTCGGGAGAAGGGCCTCTGTTTTCTGCAGCACGCCGGGTGCAACGTGGCGCCTGTTCCTCGCTCACAGGTGCCTAGAGAAGTCTCTTCGTGTAGTGTTCAAAGTTACTCGCCGTCGTCTTCTTGCCGTCGCCCTTCCTCCTCGGCCGGGGCGAGGCGCGCCCTCTGCGTGTCTTGCCCGCCTCGCGGCTTCTTCCCGATCCCTTCCGCGCCCGACTCCCTCTCCGGCGCGCTTCGCCTCGGCGTCGTGTTTGCCTGCTCTCTCGGCGTCTTTCTGCACTTTTTCGGGTTCTCATTCTTCTTCCTCCTCGCGCTTTGCTGCCTCGTCCCCTCCTTGCCATGACGCCCTTCCCCTGCTGCTCGGCTTCCTCTCCTGGGGAGCCCCTGTCTCTTTCTCAGTTTTCTCCGCTGCCTTCCCCTGCGTCAGCTGCGCGGGCGCCGGCTGCTGGCTCACCTTCGCTCTGCTCCACGCCCTCGTCGCGCCCGCGAAGGCAGAAGGAGCTCGCGGCTCAGAGCGAGGCGCTGCGCAGCTGCGACCTCACCGCGAGCGCGGCGCTCGCCCAAGATCGCACGCGCGGGCTACGGGGTGGAGGAGGCGACGCAGAGGGGGGGAGGCGCCGAGGCGAGGCCGTTCGCGATGAAGACGCGCACGCGACAGACTGCGAACCGGAGGCGGCGGCGGAGGTCCCAGGGCACGAGGAAGCGGGGTGTACCTGCGGTGGACGCGCGGCGAGGGTCGCGCGCCAGACCCGCAGGCTCAAGGAAGCTCTGAACCCTCTTCCCTCTCTCCGCGCCGAGCTCCTGTCGCCTGCGTGCCCGCCTCCACGGGGCGGCAGAGCGCGGCGCGTGTGCACCTGCGCCAGCGCCCTGGCAGAGCCTCGCGCGCCTTCTCACCACGAGAAACGCGAGCGGAACTTGGCAGACCGCGGAGAGCACGACGAGGAGATCTTCCCTGTCTCGCGCGGCACGCAGGCCGCTCTCCGGTCAGACGGCACAGGTCGGGAGGGAGAGGGAGAAAAGCGCCTGCGCGGCGGCGCAGGGCAGCGCGACGCGGCGGAGGGGAGGTCGGAATGCCTCTGTCCGCTTTGGAGGCATGCAGGAGCAGACGCCTGCAGCAAAGTCGCGACTCACGAAGAAGCTCCCTCGAGGGAGAAAAAACGATTGAAAAAGACTCGAGAAACTTCGCAGTCCACGCGCTCCAGACACGCGTCTTCAGACAACAAACCCCACCTGCCTCTCCAAATCTCTCTCTCTCCTTCCTCTTCTTCTTCGCCTTCTTTTTCTTTGTCGTCTTGTTTGTCTTACCTGCGTTGGGTTGAGCCGGTGGGAGCGGCCCCGCCGGGGGGTTTCCATTTTCTTCTCGTGTTTTTCTCCTGGGCGGCGCTGTGGCTGTGGCGCCCGCCGGGACCCGCGATCGTCGCCGTCGCCTGCGTCCTGATCACGCGCCTCCACCTTGTCTGGCTGCTCGCGCGTCTGCTTCAGAGGTGAGAGCTTCGCTCTGCCGTTGAATTTTTCGTCTAGATCTTCATGTCTTTGCTGAACGCATGCAAGCTATCTTGTATTTTTCATGCCGTTGTGTAAAGTGCATTGAGCCGAGCGGTATCGCATATTTGGAAGTTCACACTTGTGTCCGAGCTCGCGAAGGCGGGTTTCGAGGCTTCTTTCGGGCGTGGAGGCCGCAAAGGAATACGGGCACTGCATAATAGGGTAGTTTTTTATGTAGACTGAGGACTCTTTCTTGCCATTCTCTGGCTCGGTAGTGAATGACCTACAGCGCCGCCACGAGGCGATAGGCGGTTCATATGGAAGTGTGAAGAGCGAAAGGAGGGCGACGCGCCTCGCGTGAGGTAGAGAGGCGTACAGTAAGACAGCGAGAATAGTTGAGGAAGAAGTGGTAAAGTTACATTTACTGTTTTTTTAATCCTGGATGTGCGATCCTGATGATTTGTGCGCACGCTGATCTCGGTTTCCGTGTCGCGTTTGCTGCTTTCAGTTGTTACTTCTCTCTTTTCCCGGTGAAGGCCGCTCGCCGCAACTGGCCTCCGGCCGCCTCGTCTCGGTTTCCTCTGCCCTCTGCGCGACCGTCAGAGCGCCCTCACGAAAACGGCGCGCCGGCGTCGGCGCCAGAACATGCGCGCGCGTCTTCCACCTCGGTCGCGTCCCCGCTGCGCTTCCGCGTCTGTTTCCTGCTCTCCGCGGCGTTGCTGCTGACCTTCTTTCTCTGCAGCACCGCGCACAACTTGCCTTGCTTTGGGGAGCATCCATTTCTCCCCTTCGCTCTCGCCGATCGCCCGCGTCTTCTTCTCGCTCTCGGCGCCGCGCTACACGTCCTCAAGGCGTACCTTGAGCAGGCGGCTGCGCTGCCTTCCCCGCTGGCGGCGCTCCTCTCGTCAACTTTTCTATCGAATTCGCCTTCGGGGGGTGCGGCGGCGCCCGCGCCACTTTCCGCCGCTGATGCCGGAGTTGCGGTGTACTTCCACCTCGCGCGTGCACGTCGCGTCCTGCAGTCCTTCGTCGCGCGGTCGCCAGTTTTTGCTTTTTTCCACGACTCGCTTTGGGCGCCTTTCCAGAGAGGCGTCGTGGCTCCGCTCGCCCACGCGGTGGACCCTCTTTCGCTTTCGTCGCCCTTTCTCTCTCTTCTGTCTGGTGCAGGCGCGCCTGGCTCCACAGCGCCACCGACGTCAGCGGCGGCCTTGTCGGTTGTTGCTTTGTCTTCGCCGTCGCCTCCTCCGCAGCCTACGTTCCTTTCCTGGCTGCTGTCGCTGCTGCCCTCTGCATCGTGGTTACCTGCGGCGCGTTCGCTGCGGTCCGCCGCTCCGTCGGCATTTGGGTTTTCCCCTATCTCGCCGCCGTCTCCAGGCTCGATCACGCAGTCCTCCCTCGCTCCCGCGAGCTTCGCGTCGTTTTCCGCTTTTTGGCCATTCTCCGCGGCTCCGCCTCGTCCGGCCTTCTTAGGCGGGCTCGCCGCCTCGGCTCCTGCGGGGGAGCTCGCCGCCTTTTCCTCCTCTCCTCTGCAATCCGCATGCCTTCTGTTCGTTCTCTGGGTTAGGCAGGTCTACCTCTTGCTCGCTGCGCTCGTCTCGGCGCTCTTCGCCGACATCCTGCCTTCCCTCTTCGCCTCTGTCGCCGCGCTGCTGCGGTCTGCCTTGCCGTCCGCGCCTCCGCTCGCCTCCCTCGTCGCCCCTCTACTCCCCGCGCCGCTGCTCCTCGCGGCCGCCGTCGAGTTCACTCGCGACGCCGCGCTTGCCTTCCTCACCGCGCTCTCGCTCTACTTGGCGCTCGTCCGTGTCCCTCTCGGGTGCGCTGCTCTCCTTCTACGCGGCCTCCGCGGCCTGACCGCCGGCGCCAGACTCCTCTTCCGTCCTCTCGCTGCGCCTTTCGGCGCGCGCCTGCGCCTCCGACCGACCTCTGCAGAGAAGAGGAGGCGTCAGCGGGCGTGCGACGCACAAGACCGAATCAGGCACGCGGAGCTTTCAGGCGACTCCTTGCCGCGGGCGGGCGGAGGAGGCCGCGCCGCGCAGGGGTCGGCTCGCCGCGGCGCAGGAGACTCTGCGTTGACCTCGAAGAGAGGCGGAGACGAGGCATATCAAGAGGAGTTTGCGACAGGGACTTGCACTCGCCATTCGAGACGCTGCCGTCGTGATGCCGCAGGCCCCCGGTCTTCGTCGCTGCCGACGAAACCCGACGTGCGTATCTGCATCTCCCTGGCGCACCACGCCCTTCCCGGGGCGCCTGCATCGTCTTCCTCTTTTTCCTCTTCGGTTTTTGCTCTCTCCTCCGGTCGGCGGGGCCCCGCCGCCGGCGCGTCTGCCTCGCCTCTACACTCGAGCCGCAGGGGGCTGTCCCCATCTGTAGCGGCAGGTCGTCCGCCTCCATTCGTTTTGCGCGATGCGCGCCTCCACGGAGAGAGCCTGGGGCGCGGCGAAGAAGGGGGCGATGACTGCGCGGCGCGGGGCTGCGAGAAGGACTCGACGCCGCGCTTCCGCTGCACAGAGTTCTTCCAGGGCGAAGCCGCGAGTCGACCGCCTTCTTCCTCGCCGCATGTCACTGCTGCCGTTGCGGCGGCGAAGAACGAGGGGCGAGGGGCGGTCGCGCGTGTGTGCCGCGCCTCGCGGGCGTCTGGAACGGCTTCGGCGGCGGAGGTGCTCGTCGCACTGGTGACCTGCTACTGCTTTCTCTTCCCGGATCGGCGCTTCGTCTTGTTCTTCTGCGCCTCCCTACAGCGTCTGCATGCGCTGCTGGTCTCGCTGCATCTTCTCGCCACCTCCACGCGCGTGGAGGTTGCGCTCCTCCTCGACAGCCCGCCGCCCGTGGAGAGACTCCTCGCCCCGCTCCCTCCGCCGCTGCGCGTCATCGACCCCGCAGCTCTTGGCGCGGCCTTCGGCGCGCTGCTCGGCGTCCTTCTCCTTCTCAGGTGGCACAGCGCCGCCGCGCGAGCTGGGGACGCGCGGCCCCAGCCCCTGCCTGAGCCCGTCGGCGCGGAGACCGCGCTCCTCGACCGCGCCGTGGAGCGCGCGGCGCGTGAGGCGGCGAGGAGGAAGCCGAAGATTTGGCCGCCTGCGCTGGTCTCCTCTGCTGCTCGCCGCGCCGCTTCGCTTCCGCCGCACGCCTGGTGCGAGGCGAGGCCCCCGAAGGGCGCGCCGGCCGCAGCGCCCTACCCCCCCCCGCTCCCGTCATCTCCCTGCGCTTCACTTCCCCATGCTTCATCTCTCCTCGATTCATCGCGCGATGCGTCATCGCCGCGTCCCGTCGGCGCACAGGCAGTCTCAGCGGCTGCGGGTGCGTCCACTGCGGCTCTCCGCTGTCGGTGCAGGCCGCCAGCGTCTGTTGCGTCGTCCCCACGTGCGCAGAGAGGAGAAGAGGCGCAAGGGGGCGGTAAGGGGTACTCGAGTAGTTGCGTCGTCTTGCCTCCGCCTGCAGTTTCGGCTCTGGCGGGCGACGAAGAGGAGGCGCCTTACCGGTCGCCTGCGCCGGCAGACGAGGGCAGCGGCGTCGCGCCGCCCACGCCCCCGCTGTCGCCTCTGTCTTCTCCTTTTGCCCCGCCGGCTCGAGTGCCTGCTGCTGGCGCAGCGCCGTCGCTTCGGCACCCCGCGCGGCTCTACGACGAAGAGGAGGGAGGCGAGGGGGAGGAGGAAGCTTTTGCCGGGGAGAGACTTGAGACCTGTGCGTACCTGCCGACTGCGCGCCTCTCCTCCGCGGCGCCGGCGTCCGCGGACGACGACAGACTGAAGATTCTCTCTGCAGCGGAGGCGCTGCGCGTCACAGCAGCGCTTCAGAAGCTGCCTTGCTCGCTGCACAGCCTCACCTCGCTCCTAACCACGCTGAGACTTCCGCTCGACGTCTCCCTCTCCCGCGAGGCGGAGGCAGAGAAGGCAGCGAGTGACAGCGCGCGCCGGTGCGCCGGGGTGGAGAAGGAGGCGACAGATGAGGCTGCTGAGGGCGCAGATGAAGCAGCCCTAACCGCGGGGGAGAGCTTGGGTAGGAGAGGCACTTCTTCGCTTTTCGCCGACGACTTGCTCGCCCTGCCGCCCGTCTCCTCACACCTCTCGCCGCTTCTTTTGTCGCCCGCGTCGGGCACTTCCACGTCTCCAGTGTCTCCGCTTGTCGCCTCCACGCTCTTCCTCTCTTCTCACCACCGCCCCGCGTCTGAGGGGAGGGCGGAGGCGAGCGCGGCCGCTAAGTCGCCCGCGCGCGAGACGGCGCAGGCGGCGCCTTTTGAGGACCCTAGCGGGCCTTCGCGCTCCTTCTCGCACTGCCTCGAGGCGCTGCTTGCAGAGAGCGACGCTCCCCGCGACGTTGACGACCCCCTCGGGCTCCTCCACTCCATTCAGAAGCTTCAGAACGCCCTGCCCGCAGACGCCACCTGTTGCAGACTTCGGCTTATAGAAGGAGAAAAAGAGAAGATGCGGGCCGTCGAGCAAAAGGTAGGAAGGCGCCCGCGCAGCGGCGCAGAGGATCGCCAGGATCCCAGCTTTTTTTTCTGGGTCGGGACAGCGAACTGCCTCCCATCCGACCGCGAGGCAGAGACAGAGAGACAGCGGAGGCTGTTCGCAGCCGACGCGTTTCCTGCGGAGCAGGCGGCGCTGTCGCGCGGGACGCTTTGGAGAACGAAGCAGGCGGGACGGAAAAGAAGACAGCGAAAGGCGCGCTGACGCCTTTGAGGGAGGCGTGCGCGTGCTGCCGCGATTCGCCTTGGATGCGCAGAATTAGACA
Organism: Besnoitia besnoiti; assembly: GCF_002563875.1. Taxonomy (NCBI): domain Eukaryota; phylum Apicomplexa; class Conoidasida; order Eucoccidiorida; family Sarcocystidae; genus Besnoitia; species Besnoitia besnoiti. The sequence goes on along the minus strand of NC_042363.1, from coordinate 3,158,641 downwards.
GCGGATATGAGGAAGCCAGGGGCGATAGGATGCGGAGGACAAGAGAGCAAACCGAATCGCGTCTTTTGGGTGGAGACAGGCCTGCGGCGCTCCACATCACTCGTTCGTCTTTTTTCTTTCAGCTTCTTCCGATCGTGCGGCTCCCTCGCCCACACGCCCGCCTCCGCATTCTCTACGTGGCGCTGTCGCTGCGCGAGCGCGAACGCACTCTCTCAGACTTCCTTCGCCTCCTCGACTGCGCCTTCACCGAATGTCGCGAAAGCCCCGCGTTGACGCGCTTCATTCGCCACCTGCGCCTGCTGCGGCAGCTCCAGACGCTCCCCGACGCCGCGCCTCCTCTCCTCCACGCAGAGTCGCCTTCGCCTCTCTGCGCAGAGTCGCCTTCTGTTCCTTCGCTCGCTGTCTCTTCGACTGGCGGCCGTCGCGGCGCGGAAGACGAGGAAGGCGAGAGAGAGGAGAAAGAGCGACTCTGGCGCACGCTGCATGAGCTGAATGAGAAGCAAGAATCCGGTGCTCTCTCCCCTCAGGCACGCGCGGCGCTCGCAGGCCTCACCGTTGCGCATTTGGCGCTGATGGAGATGCTGCACGAGGACGAAGTCGCTCAGAAACGACCTGGAGGAGAAAGCGGCGAGCTGAAAGGAGAGGAAAAACAGGGAGCCGCGCGCGGCAAGGCAGTCGAGGACTTGCACCGACAGCTCGCACATGTTCATCTGGCAGTCGATCAGTGCCGTCCCGGTAAGAAGAGAAAGCGAAAGACAGACAGCAGCGGAGCAGACTTCACATTTCCGCTTGGAGTAGGAGCACCTCGCAAGATGAGGAGGAGTCGCGAGGCGTCGGAGGATGCCGCGTTTGCGTCTTTCGTTCTCGCGGGGCCGTCCTCTTTGGGGGTTCAGGGCTACGCTCTCTCGTCATGTTGTCCCCGCGCGGTCAAGGCTTCGTGGGGGTTTCCTGGTGCTTGACCCGTGCTTGCTTTTTGACCTCTCTCTCAGCGGCAGGCTTTTCGTTCTCTTTGAAATCCTTGCGCGCCTCGTCCCTTGTGAACTCCGGCAGGGTCTTTAAAAAGTTTACTCGCAATAGAATGTATATAGTTATGTATAGGTTTACGTGTAGACTTAGACTTAATTACTTTTATCATTGTTAATAGAACGCTACCAACTGGAATTGTTTCACCTCGTTGTGTGAACCCTAAAGAGTTTCATTCTTCGGAAAGGTCAGAACTCTGACTAGGAATTTCTAATGTACCCAGTTCGTGTCGGCGCTGCCTTTTCCTTCTTCTCCTGCAGTGGGCGGGATGCCGAGTTCTCCATCTTCCATTAGAGACACCGTCGACCGGGTGTATGAACACCTGACGCGGTTCGCGGGGGACGTCTGTTTCCTGTTCCGCGAGCGGCTTCGGCACGCGGAGGCTTACTCCAGGCCCTTCGGGACTCCTCTTCCGCGCTCTTCATCGAGCGCCTCCCCCTGGCAGCCTCCGCCGCCGCCTCCGCATGCCTCTCACGGCTGCGATCTCCGCGCCTCGCAGTCGCTCCCCGCTTCCTCTGCGGGCGCAGAAGGGGGGGAACCGCGGGGAGGAGAGACGAGGCGGCGCGACGAGGACGCGGAGGACGCCAGCCGAGAGCGAGGCGTCCAGCAGAGCGACGCAGCGCCAAAGGATGCGACGCCGGAAGGCGACAAAGGCCTCGCGCCAGAGAGACTTTTCTCGCCACAGGAACGCAGAGAGAACGGGGCTATCCAGCACTTGGCGGTCTACTGCGAGACAGGTAGGAAACACGCTGCCTCGGCGGGGGAGGGGGAGGGGGGGTGAACGGAGGGACGTTTCTGTGTCGTGTGCACGCGTCTTCTCTCGCTTCTTCTGCGCCTGCCTTGCGCGCTGTCGTGTTGAGTCTCTCCTCTCTGTCTTTAAGGGCTTACCGGTTTTCGCGAGGCCCTCCTCGCCGTCCTCTTTCTCTGTCTCCTTCTCGTTGCATCTCGCGAGAAGCGAGCTGTCCCTTCCGCCGCGGCGTCTGTGCTCGCGTGGCGTGCTGTGCCACTTGAGTTCCTCTCTTTGTCTCGCAGTCTTGCCCCCTTTGCCAGTAAATTTGAACTGATAGATTTTCTAGCGGCGTGTTCCAGTCCAACTACCTTGTTACGACTCAGCGCGGCGGTTGGCATGCTATTGAAATGCGTCGCACTCGCGCGGTGGCTGTCGCTCTCTCCTTCCTTGGCAGAATCTTCACAGACTTCCCGTTAAAAGATCTCTCCGTCTTCCGTTTCTTCTCAGCTGAGGAAGCGTTTCGTCGGCTGGACGCGCGAGCCGAGGCCGCACAGCGTGCGGCCTCTGCGCTGCTGTCTGGCGCCTGGCTTCGGATGCCGGCGCTCTCGCTGGGGCTTCAGAAGGCCTCAGGGGCTCTTCGCGGGCTTCACGGGCCCGCGGACCTCGACGCCGAAGACCTCGCAGAAGGCCAGAGCGCCGACGGAGACTCATGGAAGAAGCCGATTAGCGAGGCGCTCTGCCGGCTGTACGAGCTGCAGGCGTACCTCGGCGCCGTTCGAGAGGCGCAGTAAGTTTAGGCGGAGAGGAAACTCGAGTCGGAACGGCCTCGCGATGGTTCACGGACTAGGGCTGTGCGAAGGCTTAGGGTTCAGGGTTTGCGGCAGGGAGACGCATCGCACAGACACGTAGCCCGACGCACGCACAGAGCCGCGAGCAGAAGCGGAGGGGTGGACGAGAGGCCTGTTTTCTTCTCTCTGCGTCGGACTGCAGCCTTTACCTACGAGCCCACGCGCGCGAACTCGCGGAGGTTTTCCCCGCCTACCCGTGCCTCAGGAGTCTCGCAGGTTTGCACGGCGCGTCTCCGTCGCCTCCCTCGCCTTCCATTCCCTCCGTCGCGAGCAGCGCGGGCGTCTTGGAGCCTTGCGCGCCCGAAGGCCTCGCCCGCGCGGCGACTCCCCGCTCGGTAAGGCCTCGTCGTCAAACTGCTTGAGACAGCTAAAAGTGCTGGATTTCGATATCGCGGTGCTTGAGGACCCTGCGAAGAATCCTCCGCCTCAAACTGCTGCGGAGGCGCACGAAGGAGAGGGGGCGAGCCAGCCGGTCGTCAGCGTCTCAGTTTGCATGTCTTTCGTTTTCTAGTGCTCCTCGCTCGACAGTGTAATTCCGAGCCCGAGAAGTTGCAAATTTTGGCTCCATCGGGAGGGCCGGCGATGAACGCGCGCGCCACATCGCTCCGGGAGGGGATCCTGCCTCTCGCCCAGTGCAGATTGTTGTGTGAGGTTCAGGGCGAGGGTCAACTGACCCTTCGGTCTCCTTTCGATCCTTGCCTTCTTTCGACATTCAGTTTCGACTCTGCGCGTCTGCAGGAGCGGCTGCCATTCTCCGCTACACCGGCGTCGTTTCCGCCTTCTCCGCGCTCGCACGCTGAGCAGGCAGCCTCGGCGGGGGTCGCGGGCCCTGCGACCGCTTCTTCTTCGTCTTGGTTTTCTTCTCCGTCCTCTTCTTCTGCCTCGGCTGCTGCAGGAGCTCCTCGTCCGCTTGGCTCGCCGGCGGTCGCCTCGCCTTCATTTGCAGCGCGGCGCGACCGGAGTTGGGTCGCCGTCGTGTTGGGGCGCCGGCGGGCTGCGGCGCGCGAAGCCGCAGAGGAGGAGAACCGCGCGAAGGCGACTGCGGAGATGCGGAGCGAAGCGGCGAGACCGACGGCGTTCGGAGCGGAGGCGCCCGAAGAGGCCTTTCCGCCTCTCGCGGCGAGTGCCGAAGAGCGGCCGCGGCGGCAGAGAGGAGGCGCGCAGACTGGCGACCGCGACGCGGCGCACGCTCGCGCAGAAGAGACAGAACGCGAAGGAAAGGAAGACGACGTCTCTCGCAAAGGAGCCGGAGAGGTGGATTCCGAAGAGGAACGCAAGCCTGCCAGTGATTCGCCTCCTTCGAGTCGCCTCGCCTCAGCCAACGGCCGAGGCGACGAAGTCTGCCCCTGGTCTTCCGCGTCGTCTGCCGCATTGCCTGAGGTGCCTGAGACCTTGCCGGCATCATCGCGCGAGCGCGAAGCGACTGCGCTGCGTGGCGCCGCGGAGCCGGAAGCGAGCGCGGAGGCTGAGGCAGAGGGAAGTGCCTTGGAAGCAGAAAGGCCTGAGGGGTTCGTCGCGCCGCTATGGGCCGAGGCGAGCGTGGAGGGGCGAGATGGCCTCTGCGAGAGCGAAGAGCGGCGCCTGCAGCCCGCCGCCGCGTTCCTGAACGCCGAGCTCCTCGCCCGGCGCCCGCCATCCGCAGGCTCGTCGACGACCTCGCGTGTCATGGCAGTCCCCGGGGGCGGCTTCTTCGCCTCGCTGTCGCCCCACTTGGATACGCCATGCCGCGCTTCGCTTGCGCCGTCGCTGGAGGCCGAGCAGAGTCTCCTTTCTTCGCCTTCATGGAGAGCCGCCTCGAGCGCCGCGACGCCCCGCGGCTCGCCGCCCCGTCCGTCGGCTGAGGCGCAGGCGCGCCACGGCGAAGAGACGGGCGCAATTGCGGTCGCGGAGCCCTGGCTGCGGGCTTCCGCCAGAGGAGACGTGTCTCCTCTGCCGCCAAGCCCTGCGGCGGCGGCGTCTTCCTCGGCTCTCGCGCCTCCCCCGTCGCCTCTGCGTGGCGCGGAAGCTTCGGCCGCCAGTCGCGGCTGGGCTGAGGACTCCCGAGGCGACATGCGCCGGCTGTCGTCGCTGCAGCTCGAGGCCGAGTGGACGGATGTCGGCGCCTTCGAAGAAGACGCTCACTTAGCGTCCTCCGTCGCGGAGAACTTGCTCGTCTCGCTCGTGCGCCGCCAAGCGACCCTCGCAGCGGGTTTCCCGCGGCGGTTCACGCCGCAGGCGCCCTGCGCCTCCCCGCCGTCGGCGGCCGCGGCGCCGACGGCGGCTGCGTCTGCGCCGGCAGCGCTTTCCCCATGCGAGGCGGGCTGTGGCGGGGCCTTCAGAGGCGCCGAAAGCGAAGGCGAGCACGCGAAGGCCGAGGAGGAGGCGGAGCGGCACCGAGCCGCGAGGGAGGCGGCGGCGGGAATGGAGAACGGAGGCCTGGGGAGCTCGCGGTCTCCGGCCTCAAACCGCGTGACAGAAAGCAGCCGGGGCTCGCCGCTGCTGCGGGAGTCGTCCCTCGGAGAAGCGAGCGAAATGGGCGAAGAGGAGGAGGATGACCGGCGGCGGGCGCGAGAGACAGCCGAGGAGGCGGGCGAACTCGCGCAGACGCGCGCCCGTGAGGAGGGGAAAGAAAAACGCGACTCTGTGAAGGCTGCCGCCGCCGCTGAGGCGCAAGACGCGCCGGGAGACGCGAGTCCACGCGAAGACAGGCGAGTGCCCTGCGAAGAGTCCGTCATGCCCCAAGCGCCGCAGGGGCTTGTAAAGGAGGGAGGCGATGCGCGTCGATTCGCGGAGGTGGGAGGCGCCAGGGAGGTTAGCGCAATCTCGACGGCGCTTTTGTCCCCCGCGTTTCCTCTCTCGAGGGAGGTGACGAGCTCGGTCGGCGACGAAGGGGACTCTCTTCGGTTGCGCGCGGAATTCGCGCAGCCCAGCGCTCTCGCGGGCCTGCTTGCCGAGGCGGACGCCAAGCTGAGCCTCGCGGCTCTGAGCTCGCGAAGCACCAAGTCAACGCTGCCTGCTGTCTCGTCTCCCGCGTCCTCGGCCTCATCCTCCTCCTCCGCGCCCCTCTCGCGACAGCTCAGCACGGTGTCGCTGCCGCGCAGCTACGTCTTGTCGCTCCTCGAGCGGCGAAGAAGCGTCGCAGAGGCACGCATGCAGTCCTCTGCGTCCTCCTCTGCCTCCCCGACAGCCGCCGCGGAGCCGACTCTCGCGCAGCGGCGGTGGAGTCTGTCGGCTCGGCCTCCGCTTGGCTCCGCGGCGTCGCTCTCCTCTCTTCCGTCTGCGCGGCGCCGCGGGCGTCTCAGCGGCCTCGGCGCGTTCGCGCTGCCTCCACGAAGGCACTCGCTCGCTTCAGCGTGCGCGTCTTCGCCGCGTGCGTCCTCCTTCTCCTCGGCCTCGTCGTCCGCCTTGCCGTCTGCGCGAGCGGCCTCGTCGTCCGCCTCCCTCCCTTCGTCGCCCTCCGCCTCCTCGGTTCTGTCGTATTCGTCCTGCGCTTCGTCTGCTGTCTCTTCGTTTGCAATCTCTTCGTCTGCTGTCTCTTCTTCCGCGTTCGCGTCTGCGCCGACCTCGCCGTCTGCGGGCGCTGCGAGCGCCTCGCTCGCGCCGTCCAAGGCATGCAAAGCGGCCTGCGAGGCCCTCGCGCCCGCCTCGCTTCTCTCGCGGGCGATCTCTCTTCCATTTTCTTCGCTGTCGATCAGGCGACGAAGAGAGGAGGAACACAAGCACGCCGGCACGGCGGCGGGCGTCCTGGGGGCCTCGCGCCGGCGCCTAAGCGTCGCGCATCCAGCGGGCGCGCCGCGACTCGCTCGTCCCCCCTTGGGCCTCTCGGCCGCGGTCGCGGCAGTGGAGCCCCATCCGGAGACGTGGGGCCCGAAAGGAGACACCTTCGCGGGGCTGCCCAAACGCACAGCCCACGTGGGGGCGACTGGTCCGTCGGGCGCGCATGCGGAGAGCAAGGCGGGAACTTCGCTCGCTTCCTCCGCCGCAGGCGCCGCGCACGCGGCTGCCGGGGGGCTGCAGAAACTCTCTCGCGGGCGGCTGGCGGTCGTGTTTCCTCTGCAGCGTGCTGAGGCGGAGACTCGACGCGGGAAGGCTGCTAGCTCCGCGGCAGCAATAGAGCTGCGTAGCGCCAGGTCTTTGCTCCACGACAAGGACGCCCTCAAAAGCAGGGAGGGGGGGGCCGCTGCAGCCACTGCGCGCGCAGGCGCGAAGGAGAAGGTGAAGGCGCCGTCGCCGCACAATGCCTTACACGCGCCGAGCGCGGGAGACGTCAACCGGCGGTCGCGCCGGCGAGAGATACATCCGAAGGCGATAGAAATAAAAAAGATGCACGCCGCATGCGGGAGGCCGAGGCGGGGGAACGGGCCCGAGGCCAAGGAACTTTCCTCTCGCAGGACTCTCAACGCGGCGGGTGTGAGAAGTGCACACGGACTGAAAAACGTCGCCACCGAGAATGAGGTGCGCAGTGCGAGAGCCTCTGCCGCGCAGGGCGGCGTCATCTCGTTGAGAGAGAGGACAGTCGTTCAGGAAGAAGGCGAAAAGACGCCGCAGAGAAGCTTCGAGAGCCACGCCACGCGCGACTCGACAGATCCTTTACGCGGCGCACCGGAGGCCAGCGCAAGTGCGGAGGAACCCACTCCGCCGGCGATGCAAAAAGACGCGGAGAGCCCTGATGAATATCGACTCGAGACGGGAGAGCAACGTGACGGGGAAGAAGCGCCCGCGCCTCGACTCGGCAAGTGCTGTTTGCCGCTCGCGGGATTCGCTTCTGAAGCGAGCACGCCCGGTGGTGGCTGGGGTGTACATAAACCGCAGCTGCTTGCCGAGGTCCGCGCCTCTCCGACGCCCCGCGACGGCGACTTTTCGCCGAGTCGCTCAAACGTGGAGGGCTCCTTTCCTCACGCGGAGACGCGTTTTGTATCTGGAGCTTTGCGCGACGACGGCTCAGACCCGGAAGGTTTGAGGGCGTTGACGCCAGTCGCTGGCGTCAGTTCGCCGACTGCTGCGCCCTCTGCAGTCTCCGCGCGCCCACGGGCTTCTCCCTCGACCAAGTCGCTGACGCCCTTCTCGCCGTTCTCTTCGCTTTTCAGCACGTTCCTCGCGGCGCGCGGCGCGCGTCTCTGCGAGGAACAGGGCGACGGGGAGGCAGCGGGGCCGCTGACGCAGGCCACGAGGGGGGAGGGCGAAAAGGAAACTGCGATTTCGAGAAATCCTGCGAGCCGCGGGCTCGAGTGCTTTCAGCTCTCGGATGACGAGGCGCAGGATGATGCGCGGCAGGGCGGCTTTTCAGGGCTTTCTTCGCCGCGGTTCCTCCACAGCGACGAGGAAGACGAACAGAGGAAGGCCTGCGCCGCACTCGCGAGGTGCTCAGAGGCCTCCGTGGAACACGGCCGAGAGCATGCAGCAGAAAAAGACGACGGCCCCGGGGGATACGACTTTTGAGCACACGCGAAATATCTAAAAAGATGCAGCCTTGAAGCGCTCTCCTGGCGGCTTCATGTCTCCTCTACAATACAACAGCACGCTCCCCGCAAAAAAAGATAGACTCCTATACATATGGTCATATATATATGTTTGTGCCTATGCACGTCGTTTTTGTTTGTTTTAGACGTCTGTGCATCGACACTACCATACGCGGGCGATCTTTTGCGGTGTTCTTTTATCAAATCCTGCGAGGCCGATCGAAAAAATACGCTGTGTACCGAGCCGCTCGTTAAAGACATCTGCGAAGCACCTGAGAGGGCGACTTTCAGTGCCTCCGGAATATCTTCTGATGCACACGGAACTCCAAGTTCAAGTACAGTAAGTCCCAGCATGCCCTCGCATCACTCTTCGTCTGAGTCTGGGCGGCAGGGAGCGGGAAACGGCATCGCTTTTTTGAGGCGCCGTGTGCAGAGCTGTCTGTGGCGGATGAGAAGAGACGCCCGTAGCTCCACATTCCAGCGCACGCAGGCAATCTCATTCGCGCATCCATGTACTAAAAAATACCTATACGAGGCTGAGGCGAAGGGAGGCGAGCACATTGGCCGCCTCGTTTTTGAACAACGGGGCCAACCCGGCCAGAGAGGAGACTGCAACTCCGGCGGGAAGCGCGGAGGGGTTTCCCGCGCAGGGAGAGGAAAAAAGCAGACGATCGGATTACTACAAAAGTCCTAGAAGATCCAACAATTCATGATCAGCCCCCAAACAAGAAATCGACCAGACGCTAGATGCGGAAAACATATTTAACAAAAGGCAAAAACAGCGCAGCCTAGAGGCTCATGTATCGGCATGAAGGCCAACTAATATATATATATATATATATATGAATAGGTGCATATATAGGCCACGCATACATACGCACCGGAGACACGTCTACATATGCATACGGGCATGGGCGAGTGTAGAAATTCAGAGGGCTCGCCGTTATATGCAGCCAGAGATAAGAGACTTTCTATCGCAACTTAGTTCTCTCGTGGACGTCGTGTCCTTGGAGAATTTTCCTTATCTTGTTTATAAACCAAACGACTTGTTGATCTCGCGTCCACCGGTCTTCTTCACCTCGGCTGCCCTGGGCGAGTTGTTTCCGTATATTTATGACAAAACTCCTCTCCCGTCACGGTGTCTTCCTCCTCGCGAGAGCCGGCTCACTCTGCACCGGCGCCCGACACTGCGCGGCGACGCTCTCCTCGTCGCGCTTCTTCACAGCTGTCTCCTTTGCTTTTTTTAGGTGGTCTCCACATCCCTGGAGGTGCTCCCAGATGCTCGCCGAGTGTTGGCTCTCTTCTACTTTTTTAGCCCCGATTTCTACTTAATTTCGATGCCCAGGCCTGCAGCCCGCGCAACGAAGAATCGGCGATGACTCTCCAGGCGTCGCAGCGCCGCCTCGCCGAAGAGGGCGTCAAGCACGCAGCGGCCGACAGTTTCCCCATCTTCTTCGTCAGCCTTAAAAAAAAGAACAAAGAAAGTGAACACCTCCAGGCGCGACGGTGACTTGCGGCGCGCAGCGCGAAAGCACTTCAAATGCATCATAAATTGACAAGGGGAAGCCACAGAGGGGAGAGAGGAAAGAAGACGACGCCAGGGCGCGGAAGAAAATCTGAAAGAGATTAGGACGAGGGAGCTATGTAAATGCTGACAACGACTGCAAAGTGAATATAGGATCTAAGCTGACGCAGAATCCGATCGCCGGCCTTCACGACCTGCGATTGACACCCTATAAGCGAAGAAAACAAAACCACGGGGCGTTTTCTCTGACCTCAAACACAGACAGACAACGGCGACGCGACCGGAGAAAACTCTGAAGCAGAAGGTAAACCCCTTGAGGGCAAAGACAGCTACGGAGAGGGACAAAGAGACTAGCGCGCCTGGCTTCCTTACTTTGGCGATTTCTTCTTCGTAGATCGCGCCGAGACGCCGCAGCGCACCGAGCGAGAGGTGGAGCACGTCTTTCACTTCCTCGTCGACCGCCGAGGAAGGCGCCGGAGACGCGCTTTTCTCTTTCTCTGTCTTCTTCGTCTTCTCCTGCCCGCGCGTGATCCGGTCTTTGCCGCACGCATCGTCGATCGTCTGTCGCGAAGCCTGAGAGAAAAAAGCAGTCCGCAGGACACTCGCGATGATGTCTGCAGATTTCAGGACATCGCCCGCGTCTCAGCGCTTCGTTTTCACCGCCCGTCCACATACACATACATATACATATATTCACTCATGTGTGCCGCTGCGCTGAGGCGACAGAATTCGGCGTGGACGCAACAGACACTGTAGCGGCCATCCGCATGCTGGTGAGGCACGCGCGCCAGCGCCTCCGGAGTGCATCGAACCCTTCGCGCGGTCGCGACGACTCTGCAGGTGTGTTCTGCCGACAGACGCATTTCCTTTCGCGGTGGAAGAACCTTGCCTTGACCCTAAGTCACTCGCTTACGATGATGAGCGTCCAAAACGCGCGGATGTTGCGCGGGTGCAACGACACCAGATAGGCCGCGTACTGCCGACTCAACCGGCAGCGGTGGAGGCCGTACTGGAGCTGCGAAAAAAACCAGAAAAAAAAAAATCTCAGAAATATTCGCAAACCACCGGAGAAACCAGGCCCCCGACAGACGCGAGCGAACCAGCCCGAGATCGATTCAGACCTCAACGCATTCAGACAGGCGAGAGAGACAGTGAAAACGCGTGCAGAGAAAGGAAACGCGTGAAAAGAGCGCGAACGCCGCGAATGCAACGAGGGCGCCGGGCGTCGGAGTTCGCGAGCAGAGAACGAGAAGCTAGTCCATTGAAAGGAGATCGCGAAACCGCAGGGAGTCTTCTCTCTCTCTCTGCAGTCGAAAAGAGACGCTTCACACACACACACACACACGCGTCAACAATAACTTCCCTCAGCGAATGTGGAAAGGAAAACAATGCAACAACTTGCCTCAGCGTAGACGGAGAGGAAAAGAATGTTAAGCGGTTCGTGGACGAGCAACTCTTCGAAGCAGAAGGCGGCCTGAGCAAGTCTCCCTTCTCCCGCGAAGATCGTGCCGAGCTCTTGCCAGGCCTCCGCGTCCGTTCCGAACTCGTCCAGGTGCCTAAAAGTAATTCAAAAAAACCTCGAGAACAGGAAAAACGCCTTTTCCCGGGCGGAAAATCTCCTCTCGTCTTCGCGCCGTAGTCATTAGGCTGTCGTACGCGCGAGCGATGTGCTCAGTGCATGCGTAGCACCGGAGAGCGAGACCTCTAACGCGAATCCCTTTTTCCTACAGCGCCCATATATATATATATATATAGACAGATGGACATATAGATAAGAATAGGTAAATAAATAGATAAATAGATAGGCGCATGTATACATAGATAGATGGACAGATAGCTTTAGATAAATAGACAGATAGTTCTAGATAAGCGGATAGATAGATATACCTAGATATAGATAGATATAGATACATAGGTAGAGAAAGGTAGATATAGAGATGCATAACGTATATGGGTCTGAAAATCCGGCAGTGCATATGACGTGTGCCGGAGCGCATGCGCCTTCGAGACTTGGACTAAGCGAGACGCAAATGCCGAAAAAAACCATCGGTCAGTTCCTCACAAAGGCGAGGTTGAGCGGTGAGTTTCACTTACAAGAAAAGCATCTGAATGCACTCCGAGAGGCGGCCCTGAAGAGAGAACGGCGAAAGTCCTCACCGCAAACGTTACGCTCCACAGCAGTCAGAGGACACACATCACTCCTCTATACAAATACATTTGTGTGTATCTGCATGTGAGTGCTACGCGACAGTCTCTTTCTCTCTTTTCCAGTCTCTGGAGGCCCCCAACGCCTCCGGGCTGGCGGTGTGCGCGTTTGCCTTCGCAGAGAGATCGCACGGAGCCAAGCCTGCACGCGACGGCCTTCAGACGCAAGTCTGAAGGCAAGACGCTCTCTCTCCTCCCGAGTTTCCCCTGCGATTTCTCCGCATCCGGCCGGCGCGTTTCTGTCCCCTCGTTCAGGGGGTCGAGTTTCGGCTAGGCTGAAGGGCGATCCTCGTCGACTTCTTGCAGCGCGATCCCTAATGGAGTCCGCCGCAGAGCAATGTGGGCATCACCTCTCCCAGAACGACTCCATCTCTTCTCACGCCTGGCGCGTCGAGTGGTTCGTCCTCACTCGGTTTTTCAGCGCCGCGACGACGCGCTTCCTCGTCAGCGGGTCGTGGGGATGCTGCTCCAGCATCTCCTCGTACCGCGCGAGCGCAGCGTCCCAGTGTGCCTGCGCCTCTAGCGCCAGGCCCTCGAGGCGCTTCACCCGCGCGCTCCCGGGCCAGCGCTGCTGAAGCGTCTGCAGGCAAAACTGAAAAGAAATCCCCCAAAAAACGCCGCCCGGATGCAAGTCCCCAGCGCCGCGCAATCGCATGTCGAAGCCCCCTCTCCCCCCCTCCTCCGCGGGAGCCACGGTCCTGCGCGCCGTGGACAGACCGCCTCCACCCCAACGCTTGGCGCCTCCGCAATGCTGCACGCGGCGCGGACGTCTCTGAAGAAAAGCAGCTCTGGATACCCGCAGGAGTCTGGCCAGTGAAGAGAAAGTCCCTCGCGACTGACTCTTTTCCGCTTACCCGCGCCAGCCGGTCCTGTCGGTACTCGAGCGCTTGGACGTAGACCGTCTCCAAGACGCCCCACACTGCAAGCAGCACAGCAGGGCTTTACAAGAGAAAAGGCGAAAATCGAGCTCTTTTGATGCGGCGCCCGAAAATGAAAAATGTGGATCTGCTCCCTCAACACCGCCGTGGAGGCCCTCCCGCCTGCGGATGGACTCCGCGGCACACAGAGAAGCCCAGACAAAGACGCGGCTCAGACGGAACGGAGAAAACAAAACGCCCGCGGCGACGACACAGCGCGGCAGAGCACGCACGAGAGGGAGAGAGACGAAGGGGAGCGGGATAAGAAAGCAAGAGAGGAGGAAGAAAGAGAGAGAAGAAGCAGAAGAAAGAGAGAGAAGAAGGAGAAGAAAGAGAGAGAGAACAACGAGAGAATGAGAAAAACGAGACAGATATAACGAGGGACGAAAGAGAGGAGAAGAAAGGGAGAGAGAAAAGAGAGGAGGAGAGAGAAGAGACACCGCGGGACGAAAGAAAGGGTCGGATGTACTTACATGCATTGCCTAGCTTCTGCTTGTATTTTCGAATGAGGCAAGAGCCATATGCGAGAACAAGATCTCCTCTGCCCCCTGCTCGCGACGTCGCGGCGGTCTGTTGCTGCTTGATCAAGTCTGCGAAGGAGAGCGACGCAGGCTCGTCGAGAGACTCCGGCGGCCGCATAGTGCAAGAAATTGGCCAAGCGTTCAGCGGAGATTTTCGCGAGGCGCCCTGAGCGAAACGCAGCGAGCTAAATCTCTCGGCGCTTCAACACGGGGTGAAGTTCCGCGCGGCGGAGCGCCGCCTCGCTGAAGGGCACGTCTAGCCGCCGCCAGAAACGCCGCCGCGTCTCGAAAAGAACCGAAGAAGAAGGAGAGGACAGAAAGAATGGAAAAACCACCGCAAGCCAGGTGACTGCGCGAGAGACAGCGGCAAGGGAGGCGCGGAAAGAAGAGCAACGAGACGACCCAGCGAAGCGGGTGAGGCAGACAAGAAAAAGGGCCTCTTCAGCCCTGGAGACACACGAAGGCACAGGGGAAAAGAAGTGAGGGAAGGAATAAGAAAAGGGAAAAGAAGAGAAGATGAGTCGCAGTGGGTTTGGCTGCGAACAACGAGCAGACGACGGACAGGTGCTTGAGAAACAAAGGCGCGTACAGTCAGGCGCGAGATGGCGCTGACGAGAGGCCGGGAGAGTCGGCAATGCGAGAGAATACCAGAGAACAAAACAAAGAAGAGAGGAAAGAAGAGAACGGAAATCCGTGCTCCATGGTCTCAGCTTTGCCGCATGTTTTCCCGGGGCGTCTCCTCGTTCGCAGGCTCGGAAACCCTCAGACGTCTTCTCTACTTTTGTTCTGTTTGCGGACACTCGGAAAGCTCGGTCGCGTTTCCAGTATATGGAAAACGGCGAAAAACGGTCTTGTGTTCCACCCGAATCCCGAGGAGTCTCCGAGAATATCCTCTTTTCCTCGCATGTGCAGTCGGAGGGTCGCAGACGCGCGTACATACAGAGCTACATGTACACCGGAAGATCCTTGTCTACAGTTGTGCAGGCTGGCGCTTCTCTGACTTTTTCAGTCCTTTTCCGACATGAGCGCGCCGTGTCCATCGTGTGCACGGCCCGGAGCAGGAAGACTCGTTGCATGCGCGCGAAAAGTGCTTGTCTCTCTGAGGACGAGGCGCTGCGCGCAGACAAGGCCTCCCTCCTGAGGCTCGAGGCGCGCGAGGGAGGCGCGGGAGGAAACGGGAAAAAAGAAAACGGCGGGAAACGGGCTGGAAGCTGACACAGAGTAGAGAGGAAGGAGGCAACAAACGTCCGTTTGCGGCCTACTTCCGCGAGTTCTCATCGGCAGAAAGAAAAGCTCACGCAGCCTCCGCGAGCGAGTGTGCGCCGAAGCGTCGTTAGCTCCTCCAGTTAAGTCGATCGACCACGGTAGGCGACAGAGCCTGCAACAGGCGTATGCGGAAGCTACGCTTCGCGTCTGTATTTCGCCTAGCCTTTCTCCCTTTTGTCTGTTCTCCCTTTTCTCCAAGCTCTCTAAAACATAGCTACATACGCGTATAGGTCTACGTATCCAGACTTATACAGATATATGTAAGTATATATAGGTCGGGTTGGACCTGCAGGACGGCAACGAGGCTCACAGGGGTTTGTAAAAGCCATTCGGCTTTTCACCCGTTTGCATAGTCGCTAGGGGCTGCTACTGGGGATCGACCGCGTATGATTCTGCGTGCATCCCAAGCCGGCGGAACTCGGTGCGTGTCCCCTCTGCTTCCCGTCAGGCCCCTCCGCGCAGAGATCTGCAGCTGCAGCGGCGACGACACAGCGAGTGCGCGGAAGGCTCTCGAGTTCAGGTCGAGAGGAGCGGCCCCTCGAGTCACGCGCGCCTTTCTCCGCGCTTCGAATTCAACATGAAGGGCATCTTGGGCACTGCAGTTGTGTGCGTCAAGCGCACGCTGGACTTCGCAATCAAACCGCAACTCGACCCTGGGAGAAAGGCGATGCGAACGGAGGGCCTGAAGCACTCAATCAACCCGTTCTGCGAGATTGCAGTTGAAGAGGTACGCGCGAAACGAGGAAAAGATGAAGCAAGCGGCGGCAGAACCCGTGTCGCAGCGTTCGTACACCGTACCCGCATGCACGCAATCACATCGCAGCGAAATTCAGCTTTCGAGATGACAAGGACGGAGCTCTGAGAGGCCGAAAACGTTGAAGAAAGATTCGCTACATCAGAAAAGTCTACAGCGCATATGTGTTTGAGTTCTTCTCCATGCATCCATACACACATTTGCATACATAAACGCCTATATATATACATATATGTATAAGTACTTACGGCGACGCGTGCAGGCAAACGAGAATGTCCTGCACAGTCACATGTATCTGCATGTGAGGTTGCGCGTATCTGAATAGAATACTGGAGGCATGCACGCATCAGCTCCCACCAGCATGAAATTCCGTACTGGAAGAGTTTCTCAGCCTTGTCTCTCACTACAAGGTACTACTCCATACTACCCGTCAGCGCGTGGCTTCAGAATCGTCACCTGCAGAATCTGTTCGTTTTTTTCGTTTTGGGCAGTATCCTGCCGACAAATGATCCCATTTTCTGCCTTCCGTTTCCTTCGTGTTTCCTTGTTTCCTAGGCAGTTCGGCTGAAGGAGCAAGGTCTCGTCCAGCGGATCGTTGCAGTCTCTGTTGGCGGCCCAGGCGCTCCCCAGTACGCGGGTTCTCTAGCTTCCGTTTACTCTGCGTCCTCCACTTTGAGTTTGTTTCTTTTTAGCCTGTCTGGCGCCTCAGCGTTTGCCTCATTCCTCTCTCGAGCTTTCCTTTCTCCCGTGCTGTGGATGGCGAGGCCCTCCCGTTCACGAATGCGTCACAGTCAAATCTCGTGTATCGCGTTTCGTATGAGTGGCTTGGGCTGCGAAGAGGGCAGCATGCAACTCAAACAGCGCAAGCAGTTGGTACGCACAGACAGTTCTGTCCGCTCTCTTTGTCCCTTTGGCTTTCTCCAGGCCTCAGCAGGACGTTCTGCGGCACGCACTGGCGATGGGAGCCGACGAGGCTGTGCTGATTCAAAGTCGTAAGACCGAGACACACGCCAGAGGAAACAGAGGCTCCAAAGCGTAGACGTTGTCGCCTCATAGTTCAAAAAGAAGAAAATGGACGAAACTCATCTGGGCTCATGCGGAGGCTCGACACGAGCTGCCCTACTCTCATGCCTGCATGCATATACATATATGCATATATGTATAAACGTGTAAATAGGTCTGTGTGTATATAGCCATGTGCATAAACCTGCATGCATATCCTTGTCTGTCTGTATTGAGTGGCGGTGAGGACACCGCAGGGGACCCCTAAGAGAATGCAAACAAAACGTCCAGAGCTAGAAAGTTCAAAGCGCCTTTTTTGGAGTGTGCGCCAGACGCGTCGGGAGAAGGCCATGACGAGATAGAAACGCTGCGGCAACTCGCACAGAGGCAAGGAGCTCGATTCTAGCGGATTGATACCGGGGTTTCAGGGGCTACCGTACACCGCAGGCCCGTACAAGCGCGCCATATACTGCTATTTTGTTCTGCTTTTTCGCCAGCTTTTAAACCCGACCTTCACCTTCAGACTCTGCCGACAGCAAAGATTCTACGGAGCTTCGTGAAAAGTCGACGAGGGCAACTTGTTCTCCTCGGCAAACAGGTCAGGCGCACCTTCAAGTTTCGGAAACCAGAGGCGCCTCCTGGACTCTGTGCGTTCGCTGATTGCGGGCGCCTTCGCGCGTATGTTTATCTTTTTCGCTTATTTTTGCGGAATCGTGGCATCCACTCTGCCCTAACTTTAGCCCTCTCTCGCTTGCCGGTTTCTTGCGCGCCGTTCTCCTCGCTTGTCCCTTCGCTCTCGTTTGCACGCCTGCGACACCAATCGAACAAGGCCTGTTTCGGGTTTGAGGCGCTCCTGAGGCGCGCCTGCTCTTCCTCTGGCCTGTGAGTTCATTTTGAGCGTTTCGGGCGCTCCCTCTGCGCTATGCACGCATCCCCGCTTTCTTTTCTTCTCGGCGTCGCGTTTGATTTCGATGCAGTCCACCGACGGCGACAACCAGCAAGTGCCACAGCTGCTCGCAGGCCTCCTCGGGTGGCCTCAAGCGACGTGTCTCTTCAAGCTCGAAGTCTCCGCGGTGCCTGACCGTCTCTTGGAGGCGCTGGAAGGGAACGAAAGACTCCCTGAGGAGGAAAAACAGAGACGACTCGAGAAGCACAGGGCGAAAGTGCTCCTAGCAACCAGAGAAATTGACGGCGGGCTCCAAACGGTAAAAAAACGGGAACAGAATAGAAAAAAAGGCACGGCATCCGAAGCAGATGGAATGCCAGCAACACACATACGTGGCACGTGAGTGGCTTCCTGAGAGTCGCGCCCCGTGAGGCACACCGGGATTCTGAGGCATCTACCTACACGCATATACATATATATATATATATATATATATATCTATTTGTGCTGAATGCATTACTCGTCGATGCCCGTAAAAGTCGGTCTCTTGTGGAGGAGGCACACACATATATATGTATATTTTCACTCACTTATGTATAGCCGCACATATATATGTGTACATATATGTATGCTAAACGAATTCATGCAGCTAAAGCTCGGGATCGATGTCGCTCTAAGCATATGCAAGTGTACGTAGGGCGTGTGTACGGGCCTCTTCGCCTCTCGTCCATCTGTGCTTGTTGTGTGCGGCTATTTTTGTATTTATCTGGCTGCGTGTTTCGCACGCTTGTCTGCCTCAGGTCCGCCTAGCCCCGCCAGCCGTTCTGAGCTGCGATTTGCGTTTGAACACGCCGCGGTTCGTCACGCTTCCGAACTTGATGAAGGCAAAGAAGAAACCGATCCCTGTCCTTGACGCTTCAAAGCTCGTGAGTAAGTGGCAAATACACTCAGACTGCGACCACAGGACGCACGACTGGGCTGGCTTTGTAAGGAGCGAACGCTCGCGCGGTAGGTATGAACGCTCGTGAGTCATGCGAGTCTTGAGACTGACATGAAAGCCTTTCGTACATCCGAAGCCGTCTGTTGTTCCATCCCCTAAAGAAGTCGGCTTTCAAGAGCCATCCAGAGAAAGCCGAAAACCGCACGGAAGAAGTCGCGCGCGACTGGGCCGCGGGTTAACAGTCACATACGCAGCGCCACATACAACTCCGGCGAAACGCCATAGAAGCACACCGCCGCTGGTGACAATAGAGAATGCAGAAGCCAACGCAGGGTGAAGCAAGGAGAGCATTCGTTTCGGTTCTTTGTTTGGCTTTCAATCGTGTGTCTTGGCGGTGGGTTGGGGGGCTGCGAGTCTACCTCAGTCTGCGCGGTGTCTTCGTTCCCTGGCACTTCACTTCTTGTGCTGTTCTTGCAGGCGAATCTGATCTAAAGCCACGTCTCGAAATCTTGAGGTACGCGTTTGCCTTAGCAACTGTGTTTTCCGCCTCTTCTTGCTCTATCGAATGTCAGAACAGCCACATTTCGTATTCGTTTCTAGTAGCTTCAATGCTGGGAGCAACCTTGCTCGATGCGTGGGCAGCGGCAACCGAATGTGTCTCTCTGCGAAATCACTCTGGCAACGATTTTGAACGGCTGCATGCGTGCTTTTGCATGACCAACATTTGAATCTGTTTCCGGGTTTTTTGCTTTTTTCTCAGAGTCGAGGAACCTCCTCGCCGTGCGCCTGGGCGCCGCGTCGCTAACGTTGACGAGCTGATTGAGAGGCTTATCACTGAAGCAAAAGTTATTCATTCTTGAAAGCCTGAGGGCCTGAGGGCGGCAAAGCCCTCCGTGAAGCAACTCCAGTCTCGAGTCGCACGATACAATCAAAGTTGAACGAGCGGACAGTGCCCGAGACAGTACAAAAACGCATCACTCGCCACCAGGGCACGCGCAGCCAGCTGTATGTTGGAATAAAGAGGCTGTTATGCCCTCGGTACAAAGCGGGACTTTGAAACACAAAGTCATAGCTAGACACTGAAGCCAAGGCCCCCGTCAATAGCAAGATGATCGTACACGGAATCATGCGCAGTGGAAATGATCAGCAGCAACAGACGCTTTTAACAATGGTGGCGGTGACTGCGTTTGAGTAGCGAGAGGCGAAAGCCGTGATATCAACCTCCCACGCACGTATATGCATTCACGTCCTGCTGGATCATACCTGTTCGAGAACTCACATTGGCAGACACAAGTTCCGGTGTACCTGCCGTCCGCGTAGAGAACAGGACAGTTGGCTGCATGCCAGTGGCCGTACTCGTCACAGCCCCGCCGGAAACTGATTTGGCTCTCGAGACCACGGAAACGCGCAGAGCGATGCAGATACGCATGTGAATTGCTGTGGTTGCGAGAGCGCATATACGGATATGAGCGTTGGACTGGTGTCTGCCTGTTCACACGCGGATGCACATCTGCGTCGAAGCGCATGTATAACTGGACAACCTTGAGCTCATGGCATCCTGGTGTCTTAGAGTCTTCCACGGTATTAAACGCGACAGAGTAGGCCGGCAGCAGGTTCCCCTTCGTGAAGGGACCGAGCTTTGGCCGCGCTTGTAGGCAGAGAACCGTGTCAGCTCAAAGGATTTCTCTGAAAAGGAAGGGTGCCAGGGAGGCACTCTACAACCAGGCGTCTTGCCGGATTCGCGGTTCAGATTTCGTCGCGCGTTGACAGGAGGTTCGTGTTCAATCTCACACTCCAGTTGCCAGGGTACGACAACTGAGTTTTGACTAGTAGAATATTCTGACTGAGCTTCTACAAAGATTCAGTCAGGAACGTTTGTTCACCATGCGATGAGTTGCGCCAGTCAAGCCACGTAAAATGCCCTGATCAGAGCCGGAAGGCGTCGAAGAAACCGAGCAACAGCCACGCTCGCTGTGTTCAGATTTCAGCCGTTTCAGTGGCTGTAGCCTTCCGCAGTTCCCAAGCTGTTGCAGAAGAAGTCCTGCTGGATCCGATCGTGTCCGTAACGACGATGCGACTCAGGAGCTTTAGTTTCTGCTGACATTCCATAAACCACGAGGAGAGACAGTGTTTGCCATCGGTGGAAGACGTGTGGTGGCCTCGTGCTCCGCTCGGTGCAACGCAACTACGTTCAGGACATTTCCTCGCGTTGCTGATCATGCGCCCGCTGAGTGGTGTGTCGGGCTTCTGCGCTCCAGTCTACGCCGTTCGCTGCCGGAGCCAACTGTCCTACGTCTCGTATCGCTTGTCAGTTGAATTGCCTGGCTTCCTCGGGTGTCGTTTCACGCGACGACCGACTGGGCAGTATAGGAGTAAGCGGCGCGGGAGGATTCACGGACAAAAACGAGTCTCCGCAACCGCGGTGGTGTGCGCGTAGCGCGGAAAACCCGCTGCAGGGTTCTTTATTACACAACCTTACGCGGCACGACAATCATCGATACACAGCACATGAGGATTCGTCACGCTCTAGGGTTTCTACGCGAGATGACGAAACGACGCTCCGGCGGCATGCACTAGCAAAATTGTAAGATTCACTACGATAGTTGGCACAACGCGGTCGCACTTCGTTCGCACGTGGCCTTCTCCTCACTTTGCCACTGCGGCTGGTTTCACAAAGCGTATTTGACAAGCTTCCTGGAAACTCACGCACGCGCGAGAAGCGCAGCGCTGCCGGCGACGCCGACGAGAGCCGTGAGGCTGAGGGGCGCCTGGATGCTAGAGTCCGATGGCAATAGCTCTTTAAATTTGTCTCCCAGTTCCCTTGTGGCTTTGTCAAATTCTTCGCGTGGGGAGAGTTCGGCTGCCGCATCTGACGCAAACCACAACGGACACAGAGCTCTCATGCGGTGATGATTCCAAGCGAGAGTCCGCGGAAGTTTAAGCTCCTCCAAAAAGCAAACGCCTACGGGACGGGAGTGCATATCGAATCTCACGCCAAGCAGTGCAGACGAATTATTTCGTCTGTCAGGCACCAGTCACTGACTACGGAGATCTGTGCGTCACATGTTCCCTCTGAGTTCGAGGACACTACACCATGAACCGGTGAAGTAGTCGGTCGCTCCGGCGCCGTTCCTAGTCGACATATGCATCTAGCTGTAATTCACAAACCTACATCCACACCAGAACGAACCCCTTTTGACGATTCCCTTTCGCCAGGGGCACTTACCGGAGGCTCCGCCGGCGACGAGGATGCCCGCTGCTACAGCCAGCGCGAGCGCGATGCGCTTGAAGCTGAGACGAGCCATGGTGAAGACTGGACAACAAACTGAGCCGCAGTACAGCAGGAAAGACAGATCTGTGTGACGCGAAAGAATGGCGCAGGTCGCAACAAAACTTAAAAGTCGACGTTCAGATGCATGGAAAGGCAATGCCTGCGACGCTCAGCAAAGGGAATTGAAGCCGCCAGTCCGGGGCGGACACTCGCGCACCGCCGGTGGGACGCCGACCTCTGCATGCGCTGCAGCCGAGAGGATCTCATTCAAGGCCTGCCGTGGAACCCGCCTCGGATAACCCACGCTCCATCGATATAACCGCAACAGCCAGATAAAGCGAGTCCGGTTTGGGAGAAGCCGCTCCGTCCAGGGAGTACCCATCACGCTAGCCGCCAGAGACGAAGCTTGCGCGGCCTGGAGCCCAACCATCCGCGCCCCCCTGGGGTCCAGCACCCACCCCTGAATGCGAGGCGAGCGCGTCACCGGGACGCACAACTCAGGCTCGAAAACCACGGAAGTTGCGCGGCTTCTGTGTCACACACACCGTATCGAAAAACGGCCATGCACGAGAAAGGTAAAAAGCTGAATAATGGACCTGTATTTGTCGTTTCCTTCACGAAAAGCTTTTCCCCGACGCACAAAAGGTTTAAGGCGATGGCCTTCCACCCACCGAGGGACGCCACCTGCCCAGCGCTTACCTTCCCGTGTCGGCTTATATTCAAAAATAAAGTGGCGCTCGCTATAGGTGGCCACTGGGAGGACGACGCGGACGAACTAGTACGACATAGCTTCAGAACGCCGTGAGAAGCAGCCCTTGCCGATCTACTAGCCTCGACATCGGGAAAACGGCGCAAAATGACAGCTTTGAAATTTGCAAAAACCGCGGGCTGAGGAGCGCGGAAGTGGGAATAAATGAAGGATTCCCTGTCGCAAATCGGGGGAAGAACACAAGTGTTCTCACGCTTATATCCGTGTGCGCAGATGGGACGACTTAAATATGGTTCCTTCACTGGTTGTCTTCGGTCGCAGAGAGCCAATAACGAAAAACAGACCTACCGCCCCTTCGCTGGCGGCTAGCAAGGGACGCTTGAGCTTGTCGTTGTTTCCAAGCCGCTTTACAGCATTTTTCTGTGACTTTCAAGCATATTCTAATGCAGGCAACACACATACACTGCTTAAGACAAGAAGGAAAACTGAACAACGACGTCAGATGACGTGATGTCTTCCTCTCTGAGGCCGCCTTTTGAACGCCGCGGGAGGTGCACAGGCACCCTCTGTTGTGTCTCCTGACGTTGCTTGTCCGCTACAGCTTCTTGCGCGGCCGTACCTTCTTTCTTCTCGTCTTGTTTGATTTTGTCTGCACCTAGTGTCCGCGAGGCGTCGCTTCTCTTGCCTGCTTCTCTCGCCGCATGTGTAATGCCATGAATCCCGGCCTTGCGCCCGTGGCAGTCACAGCGCGTGCTTTCCCTTGGGAACTTTCTCACATGAAGTTCCTTTGGGGTGCAAGAAACTCTTCTCGTTCTTCTACAGTCCCTCTCTCTTCTGTGATATCTGGGCTTTCTTTGTAGCTTGTGTAAGCGAGGCTATCTAACGCGCCTCCCAACGCATGCATGTGCATGTAACCTCAGGGGATCCGTGAATGACGTTTCGTAGACATTCTCCCGGCAAACCATTTTTTCCCACCTCTGCGTGATTTTATGTCTCCAACTTTACGTTTGACCGGAGGAGCGGATGGAACGTGGATCAAGTCCTTCCCCGCTCCCCGACACCCATGAATCTGCGTCCTTTCGCGGTAGCCGGTACCTCTCTTGACATGCTGCGTGCAAAATCTGAGCTTTCCGTCGTCTTCAAGCAAGATCTGGCGCTCTTTCCCTCGTACATTCCACCGTGTCATCTGTGCTTTTTCGTTCCGCATCTGTACCGCGGTACTCCGTCTCCGCCTTGTCTCGATTCCGAGGGGACAGCGCTCTTCGCCGCAGCCCTACCCTGCGTCCTCCGGGCCTGTTTCGGCCGGCTTTTTTCCGCTTTTTCGTTGTTTTTCGGCGAAACTTTCGCTTTCTTCCGCCACGATGATGGCTAGCAGTGGCGCCACAGGCGAGGGAGCGTACCAGCGGCCGGGATCGCAGACCTACTCCTCGCACGCGTCAGACTTTGGGTTCCGCGGAGACCGCGCTGCCGGCGAGCAGCCGAAAACGCTGCACTTCAAACTCGTCTTGCTGGGCGACACCAGCGTTGGGAAAAGTTGCCTCGTCGTCAGATTCGCGAAAGACGAATTCTACGAGTACCAAGAGAGCACAATCGGCGGTGAGCGGCTCGGCAGTTGCATACTCCCGCGCTGAGTTGGCTTCCATTCGGCGGCTGCCTGCAGCGACGCCTCAGCGCTCTGTCCAGACTGTGATGTGCGGACATGCCCGTGGAGGCTGGGTTCCAGCGGGGTTTTCTTGGAGAATCTGGCAAAGGCATCGAGCTCTAAGGCCCTTGGAAGCGGAGACAGCAAACGCCTAAAAAACTTCACTTTCAATTAGTGATAATGCGTTCATTCGCGGTGGCGGCTGGCGGGAAGATGCGCACCAAAGCGAAGGGTTAGGGTTTTGGGTCAAACCCAGATGAACGCACGGGCTGTGAAAGGGGAGTGTAGAAAGTCACGCAGAGTCTGCGTCGCTGGGTCAATTTAGCACACACGGGGGCCTGCTGACACGCCACCGCAAGCCACGGTTTTGCTCGTGTTTCTATACATATATCTCTATATCTATCCTTTATCTACCTATTTATCGATCTACCTCTCTCGATCTGCCTTTATGTATGTATAAATGTAGAGGCGTGTGTGCGTAAACTGCTGTGTATGCGTGTGGAAGGCATGTGCGAGTGTCCGCGTGAGTCCGTCTTCGTCTTCGCATACTCTGGATGCCTACGCGCGAGGGATTTCCGAGGCGCGTGTGTCTTTCTTTTCAGCGGCTTTCATGACTCAGTCCGTGGACCTGGGCAGCTGCATTGTCAAGTTCGAGATCTGGGATACCGCCGGGCAGGAGCGCTACCGGTCTTTGGCGCCGATGTACTACAGGTGAGGCCCCCTCCCTGCCTTCTGCTGCGTTTCAGCTCGCCTCTGGTCTACAAAACGGACGCCGCAGGCGGCTGTCAGCCCTCAGTCTCGTTTGGCGCTTGCCGCTGCCGCTTTTTGTCTGCTCTCGTCGCATTCGCGTGTGCGCCTTTCAGCTGGGCTGTGCGTGTACGGCGGAGTCTCGGTAGCCTTCTGGAACAATGGCGGCGGTTCCTCCTCGGAGCAGGCTTGATTCTCAACCGACGCCGCTCATCCGGCCTCTTCTCTCTCGCGTGCTTCTTTGGCGCCGCTGATGCGCGTGTTTTGCAGCGGCGGGGCTCCTTCCTTTTTTTTTCTCTCATGGCATGCGTCGCCAGTCAGATCGCAACTGAAGCTAGACTCCCCGTTACACTTTCTAAAGTGGGACTCCTGGGTTTTTCCAAACCCGCCCCTGCGCGTGCGAGTCGAGCTGCGTCGCGGCTTCACTTTCTCAGCGTTTCCCGCTGCTGGTGTTTTTTTTCGCTTCTTCAGAGGCGCGGCTGCGGCTGTGGTGGTGTATGATATCTCCAATCGCGACAGCTTCCAGGGCGCCAAGTCGTGGATTCAGGAGCTCCAAACTGTCAACGACCGGTCAAACGTGGTCATTGGTGAGTGCGCTGTCGAATTTCGAAACCCCCTCCGCACCTTGAAACCCCGCATTTCGTAGAAAAGCAAATTCTCCGTCAGCGCGGAGAAAAAAGGTGTGGATAGCCGAGGATGGGTCAGCAGGAGTTTTGGTGTGTTCGGGTGTATGTGATGCCGGGTGAAGCGTGGTGGGAGGCGTTTTTGTTTGCAGTTTTTCTCGCGAGTTGCGTTTTCTCTTCGAGGCGTGCTGCGTCTCCCCCCAAAAGAAATATTCTCTCGTGGCGCCTTTCCGTGCTGGGAAGAGTCTTCTGCGGAGCTTTTCTGTATTTTCAGCGCTGGCGGGAAACAAGGAAGATCTCACGGCTGAGCGCCAAGTGCCGAAGCAGGTGAGAAAATGAAGAAAACTGCGTCTCGGTCTCCGAGTAGAACACATCTCGGCTGAAGGCCTTCCAGTGTCTTCACACGCTTTCCTTTTCGCACTTTGCGCCCTCGCGTCAACTCGCATTTTTCCTCTCGCCAAATCTGCAAACTTTAGGGTTGAGCATGCGGGAAACCTCAACTCCTGCGTCTACTTACGGGCGTTGAAAGACGCGCTGGGGAGATATCGTTTCTTTCAAAAGCTCGTTCAGAAGCGAAAGCAGGCATGTGCGTGTTCCTTTCTGCGTATATGACTACAACTATATATATATATATGCATGCGCCTCGGGTTGTTGGACTGGGGGAATATATATGTGTATGCATCTATCTGTATGTATGTGTCTCTTTCTGTTTGTGTTGGCGCGCTGTGACAGGAGGCTCAGCAGTACGCGGACGAGCATGGGATTCTGTTTCTCGAAACCAGCGCAAAGACTGGTCACAACGTCAACGAACTCTTCTACGAAATCGGTGAGGGCCTCTCCGGTTCGTGTGCGCCTTGAGGCGGCGGCGTAGGACTTCGTGGTGTACCGACACCGTCCTGCGCGTTTCCAGAGGTTGACGTGTAGAGGGAGGCCGGGGGCCTATATACACGTATATGTGTGTATGACTTCGTCGGGGAGCACATCTTCACTCTTTGCCCGAAAGAGTCTCCATTAACTCGCATTTTTGCCGATGAAACGGTAAGTTGGAAGCTCTTCGGCCTGTAGACTTGCCGCGTGCGCAGGGCTGCTCAGGCTCGGGCGTTTGCCGTATTGTTGCTTCTTTTCAGCGGCGCTGCTTCCGAAGACGCGAAAGGAGCACGATCCTCATGCCGGCTTTCAGCTGAATAAAACTCAGGAGCAGAAACCTTCCTCGCGGGCTTGGTGTGCGTGCGGCGGCGGGAGAAGCAGCTGAGAATCTGTTTTTTCGGCGGTAGAAGTCAATTTGAGCCTGCGGCTCATGTTCTCTCTTTGTCATTTTCTTCTCTCTTTGCCGCCGGAGTCTCTCCGGCCTCCTCGCCCGTCGCGCGCGCGTTCATCCCGTCACTCTTCGCTGCTGAACTTGAACATTTTTCATTTCTCAGTTGTTTTGTGACCTTTCAATTGTTTATCGAATATTCTGCGACCCTTCAGGACGAATCTCCCTGAAAAGTATCTCTCTCATCTTGAGCGGTTTCTTGCGTTCTGCTGTCTCTGCTGTTTGCTTCTCTTAATTGGGCCTATGCGTGTGGTGAGCCTTCATCTCTTGCTTCACTGCGGTGTCTGTCTCTGCACTTTCTGGATATTTCCGCCATCCGCCTGTACATCTCTATATTTATATATATACATACATATATCTGCGTATCTATCTATACATGTACCTATCTATTTATATATATATTTTTTTATCGATGCGTCTGTCTGGCCTCTCTCTCTCTCGCTCTCGCTCTCGCTCTCTCTCTCTACACGTCGCCCTCCTGCTTTCAGCTTGCCGTTGCTTCTTTTCGTGTAGCGTGACCTGTTCTCGCCTCTCTAGCGTGGCTGACCTCTTCGGCAGTTGAGTCGTCGTCCGCGCTTCAGCTGCCCTCTCTTCCGTCTTCATGCGTACGCGGTTACCCGTGTATCTTCGTCGCGATGCTTCTCGCGCTTGTCGCTCTGTCTTCCTACTTCTTCTCACGCTGCCACACCTCCCTGTCGCTCTCTTTCCGCTCTGCGAGACCGGCATTCGTTCGCACAACGCCCAAAATCGGCTGCCTCACTCTGCTGTGAAACGCCCAGCTCGCGAACGCTCGCCTACGGCGGTAAGAAGAGTCTGGAGTCTGCCGCGGCCTCTCTGGTGAGGGCCGCAGGCCGTTCGCGGCTCATTATTTGCAGAGTCGCACACCAGCTCCGAATATAGGGCGCACATTCCTGTATATAGATGTGTGCACGAGGTTCGCTGGCGCCTTCGAAAGGGAAAGCCGCGCGGCGCGTGCGAGGCTTGCGCGAGTCCGCAACTGAGAGATGTGAGGGAGAGTTCAGAGAGAGGGCGCACCCTGATGGAAGAAACTCCGCGCCTGTCTGAGGATGGAGGCAGCCCGCGCTTAGAGGGCGATCAAGAATACTTTGGCACACTATGGGGACTACCGACCGAAACAGCAATGAATGGATGCACGGATGCATTTGATCTTCAGCCCTCGAGAAGAGTTTCCAACTCTAGCTTGATGTCCGGTCTCTGAGTAGCACAGCTGAAGGGAAGGCTTTGTTTGTCGTGCCGAATCGTTTGCGGTCACTCGCTATATACATGTACGGAGAGAGATACTGATATCGGCATACAGAGGGATTCTCCGTGTGAATGTGGTAAAGGATTTCTGCCGGTTGGATAGTTTCGACCGATGAACACATTTTCTCGCTGCAGCGCCAATCGCATAGCCAGCACAGCACAGGTCTGGCCTGTTTCTTTATCCAACTCGAAGCACTGTTTTCTGTGCCAATCGGTACAATCAAGAAGTGCTGAGGATACAAGGCGTCAAAGGCGCTTGAACCACCTCCAGGAGTTCTCAAAGTGTCGACATGCACGATGTGACGCTACACCCGATCTGTATCGATTACCCAAATGCTTTTTTTACGGGCTGGACTCAGAAGGAGACTCCAGAAAAGCGCAGTTGCCACCTCAAAGCCACAGGGCAACTACGCGTGTTTGCTGACTCCGCGCGGACTACCCAATCTCGCCGAGCGACAGCCGCAGCCAGCCAGACCGGAAGGGCTTTTTTGGAACCTACAGCGACAAATGCGTTTTTTAAAAGTAGGCACGCCGCATGAGAGACGCACTCAAGTTATTTTTCTGTGAGTGCCTCGCGCCGCTTTAGCCGCTTCGTGCGTTCCGACACTTTTAAGGGAGCTCCATTTCGCGTTTCCCGCCTCTTGTCGGCGCAGCCACGCACAGGTTACTCCGCTGCGAGAAAGGTTTGACAGACACCGCGCCGTTGCTGCAGACACACAGACTATTTGAGGGGTGCGAGCTTGTCTTGAGATAATATTTTGACTAGGCGGAATCTGAGCAGATAAATGCATGTTTATACGTCGTAACCTGTGCCCTTCCCAGTTTTCTGCCGCTATTTCTCCGGCGCACAGACACCTCGCGTAGGCATGCACATGCTGGGAAAAGCCAAGCTACGACAGCTGTTTGAAATACGTCTTGTTATTCCGTTGCGGCTGCGGGCGTTTTCCTTCGATTTCTTTTCCGCTTTCGGCTCGCCTTCGTCCTCTGTGTCTCGCGGACGCTCTCCGCGTGCGTCTTTCCGCTCATCTGCAGGACTGGAGCGTTCAGCCGCGCCTGGCTCGTCTGCGCGCCGTCGCGGCTCTGCCTCTGCCTTTTCGCTCTTTCGGGCTGCCACCCCCGCTCGAGATACACGAGAAGAAGTTTGAGGTCGGGAATCTCTTTTCCAAGCACGCAGAGGACGCGTGTTTTCGCGGTGCCCTGCGTTTTTGCGTGGCGATCGCTTCCACGTCGCTTGCCACCCAGCGGTCGTCCTTCGAAGCGGAGCGCTCTTCGCTGCTTCGTCCCCGTCACTTTAAGATGCGCCGCTCTCGTCTTTTCGCAGTTGCTGGCGTCTTCTGAAAAGCCTTAGGCCTCAGTGGGGTATGCGCGAGCGCCTATTCCTTTGTCTGGCTGCCGATACGGATTTTCCTTTCGATGGACTCCCGCCGAAATTAGGCGATCCTCGCTGCATTGCGGATCGCTCTGCACGAGTTTCTCTCTCGCCCGTAACGTGAGACTGAACGATTTTCTGCTCCTTCCTTTCACCCCCTCCCTCCTGTCTTCCTCTTCGTCTCGTTTCGGGCTTCGTTCCCTCTGCCTCTTCACTGGTCTCGCCGTTTTTCTCTGCGTTCGCCGCTCCTTCCTCTCTTCTCCCATATCTCTTTTTTTCATGTTTGTCTTACGCAGCTCTTCGTCTAGTCCGCGCGCCCCTCAAGTCCTTCTGCGGCTTCTAGTGGTTTCATTCGTTCTCTTTCGTTTCTCAGTCTAGCATGGAGGTGCGCCGCCCAGCGTGCCCAGCCGCGTGGATCGACGACAGAGGCCCCACGTGGTCGCATGAGTGACATTTTTCCCGGTTTTTTCCATTTTTCTCGTGATTTCGTTTTCCGTCGATTGGCAAGGACTTGCGCGCCTTCAGGCGACCGGCATCCGAGACAAAAGAACCCCCGAGACTCCCGTCTCTAGCCCACTGCCGCACATCTCTCTCTCTATCTCTTTCTAGATCTCGAGTATTCCTTGGTCTTTCTTTATCGAGCTTGGCGTGCGCCTTCACTGTACTTTCTTCCTTCGTTTTCTCTCAATTTCCTGCTTCCTCACGATGGACGAACTCGTGCCCGTGGTGAATCGCCTGCAGGACGTGCTACTTTCGCTTGGCGCGGCGTCTGCAGTCAGCGTCGCTCTCGACTTGCCGCAGATCGCGGTTGTGGGTGCGCAGAGCGTTGGCAAGTCTTCTGTTCTTGAGGCACTTGTCGGCAGAGACTTTTTGCCGAGAGGCACCGGAATCGTCACGCGCAGGCCCCTGATTCTTCAGGTACCGGCTTCTCGCACATTGCGGCGTCTCTTTCTGCAGGCGTCTCTGAACCGGCATCTCAGGAATCACTGGAGCGGAGTGAACTTAACGGCAGACCGGTTGTAGTCAGATGCATGCATATATGCTTACATACATATATGCACGTGTATGTAAACATGCATACGTGCACATGTATATGTATTTAAGTATGTATATAGATGGCTATGCGTCTACACCTATGTACATCTCCATCTATTTCTCTCCCCGCGTGTATCGATATGCTTGGATTTGTTTCTGCTTCCCTTTTGAATGCATTCCACTACGCGTGCATGCGAGTGCCCGTGGGTGTGTATCAACGGTTGCTTTGTTCGCTTCATTTGCGTGAGAAAGACTGCTGGGTGTCGCGGCGTTCAGCTGCGGAATGCGCCGCACGCGTCCGAGGAGTACGCAGAGTTTCTGCATCGGCCTTCGCAGAAGTTCACCGACTTTGGCGAAGTGCGCAGCGAAATCGAGCGCGAAACCGAGCGCGTGAGCGGCCGCCACAAGAATATCTCGGCGTCGCCAATCGTTCTGAAAATCTTTTCTCCCCACGTCATCGACTTGACGCTAGTCGACCTGCCGGGCATCACCAAGGTCCCCGTCGGCGACCAGCCCAGCGACATCGAGGTGCGAAAACCACTTCCAGCGGCGAATACACCCCGCACACCGGGAGGCCTTCAACAGAAATATGCAAGTTTTCATCCTTAAATGCATATATATAGATATGTCTATATAGATGTAGAATTATATTAGCTGGACGCGGGGTCAACACAATTGTGAAAGTATGCATCTGGAAGTTCACAAAATATAAATACAGATATAGATGCAGGTGACGCGGCGCTTTTGGGGTCACAGCGTCTCCACTAAGGCGGCTGGAAGGAGGCGTGGAAGAGCGCTCCGAGTCTCCGGTCGCTGCGGAGGAGAACGTCTGCGGGGGCGCTTGTTGGTCTTTTTTCTCTTTGCAGACACAAATTCGTAGAATTGTTTTCCAGTTCATTTCGAAGCCATCGACGATTATTCTCGCGGTGACCGCGGCCAACACCGACATCGCGAACTCCGACAGGTGAGCGGCGGCGGTCTGAGTCTCGTTTTCTTCTTCTTCTTCTTCTCACTGGCTGAATGTCTCCTCTCGAGCTGCGCGGGCGTCGCCCGGAGAGGCGCGTCAACGGACTTAGCCCGCGGGGGAGGGGGGGGGGGGTAGAGAGGCTCGCCGCGAGGGAGAGGCAGACAGCATCAAGGCGAGAGAGGCCCTCCTTGGCTGGCGACAGGAGTTTTTGGTGTCGGCTTCTTCTCGTTTTGCTCTTTTCAGTTTGAAGATCGCGCGCGAAGTTGATCCCGAGGGCTTGCGCACCGTGGGCGTCGTCACGAAAGTAGACACGCTGGAGGAAGGCGCGGACTGCAGCGACTTGCTGAGGAATAAAGTTGTCCCTCTCAAAGCGGGGTAGGGCGCGCAGGCAGACGAAGCTAGCGACGGCGATGAGGCTGCACACACAACCCGACACACTGGAGAATCCCTGGGAGAGTCAAAAGAACTCTGTTGTCTCGCGCCGAGCTCTCCGCTCGCCGGCTTCTTTCTTTCCTTCGTTTCCAAGCAGCGCGCAGACGCCGGAGGATGCCCACGGAGGCGCCCGCTCCTCAGTCTCTTGCTGCTCGCCTAAGCACGTGACTTTTTCGCAATTTTTATATTTTTTTTATATTTTTTATTTCAGCTACGTCGGCGTCGTGTGCCGAGGGCAGAGGCAAACGTCCGACAAGCTTTCAATTCGCGAGGGCCTGAAGGAGGAAGCGGCCTTCTTCCGGTCACACGCCGCGTATCGGGCGATTGCGCATAAGCAGGGGATTGCCTATCTGGCTAAATTGCTGAATCAGGTGGGAAAGAAAACGGTCGAGCTTCCGTGGAACGAAGGGGGACGCGCGCGACCTCCTTCGCGCGGTTCAGCCTTCTTGAAACTCGGCTTCAGCCGTGAGGGGGAGAGGCCGTCCGCGTCCTCAGCCAGAGAGATTGAGCCGCGCGTCGCGGTTCGCCGCGGAAGCCGCCAAGCCGTCGTTCCGACTTCTCCATTTTTGTGTGTTTTTTGTTTTGGTGCTTTCAGATGCTTATGAAGCGCATTCGCGAAGTGCTTCCCGAGCTGCGCAGCCGCATCTCGCACTTGCTGCAGAAAACCGAGGCGGAGCTCGCAACATACGGCGATCCTCTGCTTGAAGCCAAGGCGAATCCCGGCGCACTCCTTCTGCATTTTTTCTCGCGATTCGCGCGCAACTTTCAGGTGAATATGCTGAGGAATCCATCGTGCAGAATTTCTTTAGTCGTCGAGTCTAGCCTACGTATGGACGTGTATAGGTACACACGAGGGCAGGTCTGCGTCTATTCTTTTTCAGCGTATCTCTCGATACAAAAGCGCAAATCCTCACGCCCGCATGTACCTACGCATGCACCGGCTTTTGTGAGTATTCATCTATTGTTGTAAATATGTTGCTTCCATATATATATATATATATATATATATATATATATATATATATATATATATGTAGATCAATATGCGTATCACATGCTTTATGCGGATAATTTGCGAACAGCTGTGTTCATGTGCGCGTGGAGAGCTCGTTGTATCTCTGTTTTCTTTTGTTTGACTTTGCATGCATGGGCGTTCCCCTTTGTCTGCAGCTTCGTATTTGCGCGGATTTTGAGTGAAATCTTCAGTCTACTCAGGTCTTGGTGTCCTACGAGGTTAAACGCCTCGGTCTAAGTCTAGGCGTGCCGGGTTGTTTTTCTGCTGCAGTTGTTTTTCTTTTTTTCTTTTTTCGCTTTCCTCAGGACGCGATCGACGGCAAGCTGCAGGCGCAGCAGTCCTCTGAGCAGCTTATGGGAGGCGCACGGATCAACTTCATTTTCCACGATTGGTACAGGTGCGTCTGTTCACTTTTTTCATGTTATTCAAAAGAAATTTCAGCCGGAGCTGCACTGCCTCAAGCTTCTGTGTTGTGCCGGTTCGCCGAAGAGATTCGCTGTGAAGAGAGCCTCGCCGCGAAGTGTCTGTACCTGTAGAAATCGATTCACCCCGATTCAGTATGCCTTAGCTGCATTCATTTGCGCATGCGTGTATGTGTCAGCGCTCACGTATCTGTATCAAATACCGCACACATATAAATAAATGTACAGATTTCTTCGCGTGTCTTTGCAAACATACATGTGGAGGTCCGTGCATGAAGCCCACTTTATTTTCGTCGTCGAGGCGCGTCAGAAGGGATTTGTGTTTCTGCGAGTTCTGCGGTTTTGCAGCCGCGCGTTGACCGAGTTCGATCCGCTGGAAGGTCTCTCAGACCACGAAATCCGCACTGCGATTCGGTGAGCCCCCGAGGAAAAAATGCCAGTCCGCTTGGGAAACAAAGAACGCCAATCCGCCTAAGAAAGAGGACAAAAAAGAGCCGCAGAGGCTGCGGACGCTCTGCGAAAGCGGATGTTTAGAGCTTAGGGTTCAGCTTAACGGTTTCATGACAAGCGCTCTGCCGGATACATTTGCCCTGCGCCCACAGACCTCAATTCCGCAGAAACCGGCATATGCGCCTGTGTGAGAACGGCGAAGCTTGCGGAGCATAGCATCCACATAAATGTACACATATCTGCTCACATCTATTTTTTATCTTGAGAATGTGCTTGCGTCGCATTCATGTATGCTTGCGCCGGTGAATCGGTGCTGCCCGCGGACGGAGGCTCCAGTGGGATCCCGAGGAAGCCCGGGCGACACACGTGTATACCCATGCAAATATATATGTATATATATACATAGGTCTATACATGTATATATGTACACGCATATGTATGTCTGCATGACTCTCCTGCACGATTGACGTCTGTGAGTGGAGGGGAAGACTTTCGGCAAGTAGATGGAGAGGAGGGGCGTTGCTTCGCAAGTGTCTGCCGCTTTCTAGATGTGCGCGCATGCATGGTTTTCGATTTTTTTCGCAGGAACGCGACTGGCCCGAAGGCTGCTTTGTTTGTTCCGGAAGGCGCGTTCGAGATTCTTGTGCGCCGGCAGATTCAACAACTCGAAACGCCTTCTCTGCAGTGCGTTGAACAAGTGAGAAGAACGTGAAAAATGAAAACGAACGCGTCGCACGCGCAGGGGCTGCGCGAGGAGGAGGCGTGTCTTCTTCCGGTGCCTGCACGGCCTTCGCCGCAGGCTCAGCGAACTCTTTGGGCTTTAGCGTTTAGAGAGAGGCTCCCGCAGGGATCTCTGCCTGCGCGCAGGGGTAACAGGAAAGCAAGCGGCACACGCGCCCTGCATCTAAATACGAAAATATTTCATTCACGGGTGCCTCTCTGTGCCTTGAGGATCGGGGCTGTTTGGCTGCGCGTCGCGTGCGTCCGCGTGGATGCATCTTTTTCTTTCACGCGTTTCAGGTGTATGAAGAGCTGCAGAAGATCGTGGAGAAGTGCGAGCTGCCGGAGATGGCGCGGTTCAGCTGCCTGCGCGAGCGCGTCATGGAGGTCGTTCGCGGCGTCCTCCGCCGCTGCCTCGCGCCGACTAATCAGATGATTCACAACATCATTCAGGTACGCTCCCAGCCGCGGGTCGCAGGAGTTCTGTCGCTCCACGACGTCTCTCCGGCTCTTGGGCATGTCGTCTGGAGGCGGCCTGTCGCACCAAGGCGGCAACTGCCCTCAAGGGGTGGTTGGAGTTCCGCGGCTGCGCGGCTTTGTCTCTCTCCAGATTGAGCTGGCGTACATCAATACAAATCACCCAGACTTCATGAACAACCGCTTTGGGCCGCCGTCACACGACGCGCCGCACTGCCGGCCGTCCTCCGCGGCTGCCTCGCAGGGCAGGCGCTCGTCTGCAGGGTCGCAGCCGCGGTCGTCGTCGCACTCGCGCGCCTCATCCGGCGTGGGCATCTCCGTTCACTCGCCCGACTGCCAGAGCGGCGCTTTGAGCGCCGCGCCCTCCACTCCGCTCCTAAGTGCGTGAAAAAACGCGAAAAATCCGAAAATGCCGAAAGAATACGCGATCTTCCTGCGCAGGTGCAGGGGGGTGGGGAGAGGGGGGAGCGGGAACAGCAGAAAGAGACGCCTGGCGGTGCGGGGCGGGCATGACTCGAACGTGGTCGCACAACACACATACAAAAACACAAACACATGGCCTAAGGGATGCACGCGCAGATGGAAGAACAGGTTCAAAGGTAGAGGAAGGGGAAGGCTGCGACACGTCGAGAAGGGCGGATGCAGAACCCGAGACTCGCGGGTAGACGCTTGAGGCAGCTCGTGTTTGCCGCTACTTTTCTGATTTTTAGAAAGTTCTTTTCGGATTGCCTCTGCAGGTGCGCCGCCGCCCATGTCCCAGCAGGGTCACCAACACGCCGCAGATGTGCCCGCCGATCACCTCGTGAGAACTTTCTTGTCTTTTTTTCTTCTCGATTAGCTTTCCCTCCTCCGTGTCTTCTTCTCTGGCTTCTCAGCTCTCTCACTCCTCCGTTGGTGGCGCATTGCAGTCTCTGTGCGCGGCTGACGCGTCTTTAGCCTTCGCTTTTTCAGTCGCGCTCACTGTTTTCTTTCGCTGAATTATCATTACCGTCTCCCGCGCGCAGGCCAGCGCTGGAATGCTCAGTCAGGGCGGTTTTTTCGCGTTCCTGAAGGGCGCCCGACCCGCCACCTCTCTGCTGCCGTCTGCTTCCTCCTCTTCGCTGCCTGCTGCGACGTCGGCGTCTTCATCCTCGCCGCAGTTGACTTCAGCGGTCTACGCGGATCAAAATTCCCCGGGGAGCTCGGAAGGCGCGTCGTCCTCCGCTCTCTCCACGCACCGCCCCGGCTACGCGTCCAGCGATGGTGAGTTTTCTTATCGTCTTAAGGGTTTAGCGACCGAACGCCTGAAGAGTTCGCGTCCCACCGGCCTCAAGTCAGCAGATCTGTATTTTTTTCGAATTTTGTTACGCGGCCAGTCTTCCTCTGCGTTTTCGTGGGTGGCAGCAACACGAGGGCGGTCCGTTGCGTCTCCTTTTTTTCCCAATGTTCCAGGATTTTTCGCTTTTTCTTGACTTGCGTGCTGCAGAAAACCGTCCCGGCGTCTTCGGCGGCAACTCCGCCATGGCTGCCCTCGAGCGCTTCCGAGTAAGTCTGCGGGGAGCTCGCCGCCAGCAACAAATAAAAAAACAAAGAAACCGCATGGTTCACTGCTGCGTTGAGGGCGCATTCCTTCTCATATCGCCTGAAGTGCGCACTTAGCTGCCCAGCCATACATGGGTATACATATATATTGATATACATTTATACATATATCTCCAAATATTTGCCATCACATAGACATAGACAGGCATGTGTGCCGGAGGCTCATTGCATGTAGATTTTGAACTTGAATTACCATTTGAACTACTCGCGTGTACGGAATGGAAGGAGAGAGAGACAGGCCTTGTTCAACTACTGTGAGGAGATCGAGCGGAGCGGCAATTGGTGAAGACGTGGTCGCTGTGGAATCTCGAGGCGTTTTCTTCCTGGTTGCAGCGTCATTGTTTGGCTGGCAGAGCTGGGCATACCTTCAAAGAGAATATGCGTGCAGAGATATGTCGCCTTTCCCTTCAGTCACTGGGTGTGTGCGCGTTTTCTGTTTCGGTTTTCTCGCAGGGAGGTGGAATTTGTCTGCCGCAGGTCCCATCGATCGTCGCCCCCTCCATGGTGCCTTCTGAGCGAGAGCAGATTGAAACGGACTTAATCAAAAGCCTCATTTGGTCATATTTTCAGATCGTCAGGTGAGAGAAATACAACGTATTTCGGCGCGTGCCTCGGGTATGTATTCTTTATTTACGCTGCGTGTTCGTTTACGTGAATTAAGCTGCGTGTACCCTTCTCGGATGATATCCGGCTCCGAAGAAGCGTTTCCAGCGAGATACACGGGCTTTGATTTGCTTTACACTTTAGGGTGACATACCTGTATTTGTGTGTATTTATATATATATATATATAGCTATTTTTGTTTATATATTTATATATGTTAGTTTGTGAAGCCGTCGATATGCCGCCCAGGTGTTGCCACGCAGACTGAGAGGAGTGTGTTTTTTTTCAGAAAAAACGTAGCGGACGCAGTCCCGAAATCGATCATGTACTTCATGGTCAACACTGCGAAGGACGTCCTGCAGCGAGAGCTCGTCGCCCAGCTTTACCGCGAAGGTGAGCACTTTCCCGCGATGCCTCTTCGTCTCTTTCGCGCGGATTTGCTGTCTTCGTGCGCGTGTCTAATTGCGCATTTCTTTATTTCAGCAAGTAGTTCTATATTAACGCTTATGCGCGTAGATTTGTGAGTTGCCCCGGTGCAGCTTCGCCCGTTTTCCACCGAGTCTGAAATCGCGTCAGCTGCGCACGCATGCGTGACGTGTTCAGCAGTGCATCTATGGTTGAGACAGACACTTGAACTTTACGCGCTTCGAAGCATGGTTGCGTCTGCGCCTGAGGTTTGTGTTTTCAGTGCGTGGCGCTGCCTTTTCTCTCCCGTGTAGCTTGGGCAGTTGCCAAAAGGTTCTTCTGTGTTATTTCCTTCGCTTTCGCAGAGTTGTTTGGGGAGTTGATGAAGGAGGCAGACGACATCTCAGAGCGGCGCACGCAATGCAAGCTCTTGCTCAGGTGAGACTCAGAAGAAAAAAATGAAACGCGAGGGTCTCAGAATCTCAGGCCGCCCGCAGCCTCACGCGGCTTTTACTCTCCTCAGGGGCTCCAGAGGCCACTTGGCGATGTCGCGGGGGCGGCGTTTGCACGCATTCCCCCGCGGTAATTTGTCGAAGAATAGGCGAAATTTGCAGACGCCAAGCATCTGAGAAGATGCATTCCGCCGAGGAGTTCCTCTTCCTTTGTTCCTCGGTTTCAGGTCGCTTCGCAGCGCCGGCGAAATTCTCACGCAGATCCGCGACTTCGCTCTCTCCGATGGGCCTTCCTGTGCCGCCGGCGCGCGGTGACCTAGGACTCATCAGGGGCGCGATTCAATTTAGACGGGTTTTGGGTACTGAATTCCCTTTCTGAACCATGTAACGGTCCTGTGGTATGCTGGAGCGACAGATTAGATAGTACTCGGCGCTTCTCTGAGCTGCAGATGTGAATGAGGCGGGATAGAAAGGAGATCTGGAGTCCTTAGCCTGGCGTCGTTAGCCTGGCGTTCTTAGCTCGTCTTCCACATGTCGCAACTGCGTGTGCTTCTTTTTTTCAAAAGCCGCAAATGAGTGCGCTTTCTCTGTGGAGTCGCCTTCTCCACAAAGTCACCTGCCGCGCCGCTGCGGCCTCGAAATGCCGGGGGGCGGCACCGGCAGACACGGATATGCGCGCCTTTGGAGACATTCGTGTCTTGTCGTTCCTGCTTCTTTTTAATTCTGTAGGGTGTACAGAGCGATTGGTAAGCTGCGAGGGTCGTCGTGGCATCGGCGCTGCGCGGAAGTCTCTTCAGCGACCCTCCTCCGCTGCGCCTAGCCTCGCGTGCGTATGCATGTGTGCGTCCTATGTGCATGGATTTTATGAATATTCAAATAGTTCGCAACTTGACTTTCGCGCTATGACGACAATGTATCCACGTATGCGCGTATGCGTGTGCGTGTTTTTGTCGCGCTACGAAGCGTTCTCGCAGTTGCGGGCTAGCGCAAACGAAGGAATCTTTTCGATTTTTTAAAAAGTTTCCCCCGCTAATCTGGAGCCTGCACGGTCTCTGCTGCGGCGCGTACCCACCACTCAAAGCTCATCTGCGGTGCGGCAAGAAAAGTGAAAAGTTTCGACGGCTAGAGACGCATGCAGACAGGCCCGCAGGCGGAGGAAGAACCAGCGGCGGAAACTAGAGGCCATTTATATTCTGTGTGCCGTGGAGCGCTGCGAACCTCTGCGACGCCAGACACGCCTCCGCGCACGAAGAGCTAGGCGAGCTGCTTTGTGGAGTCTCACGCGCCATCAGTCAGCGCAGCGCCGCAAGACTGGCTTGCGCAGACAGCGTCCCTCTGCGAGAATGAGAAACCGCGGCTTGTTCAACGTGTCCCCCCCAGCAAACCAAAACGCATGCAGTCCCGCACACAAAACGCCGGTCTGCGCCAAACGACAATCTGAAAATCTGAGGGTCTTTTGCGGCCTCTTGGTTGAGGGAAGCCTCAACTCGCCATTTCCTCCGTGGGAATAGAAATCCACCGACAGTTTCTCAAGGAAATAAACTATGTATATATGTATTTGTGTTTATGTAGGAAATAGACGAACAAATACATATATATGTATATCTGAATGTTGTGCATGGAAGGAGCCCTTGACTGAGCCCGCAGTGCCACACTATAAACGCACACATGCCGATGTAGCTGTGTAGCTATAGACATTCCCATCTCTATATATACGCACAAATATATATATATATATATATATATATATATACAAATATACGTAGTGGTAGATCCCAACTCCCAAGTGCGGACGTCCTCGCGCACAGGCATACATACATATATATATATATATATAAATTTATATATATATATATATGAATATGTATGTAGACTGGGCGGGCGAGGCCTTCAGAGTTTTTCTCCGCGCCAGAGTCTCCAGTTTTTTTTTGAGATGACTTCAGCCATGCGTTTCGCCTCCTGTTCCTCCTGTCTGTCGGGCTCTCGAATCGGCACCTTTTCTTTCTTAAAGTCAAACGTGAAGAGATCCACGCCCTTGGCGTACTGCGAGAATTTGTGGAAATTGAAAATCCAGTCGCGCCGCGAATGGTAAACGCGAAAGCCCTTCAGCCCGGTCCACGGGAGCGGCTTCTCTGAAACATGCACACCGCGCAGAAAACAGATACATACTGAGATACATATATATATGTATCTATCGATATAAACACATTTATATGTACGCATTTTAATATATACATCTATATGCATTCATAAATATACATCTATATACATTTGCATGTATAAATGTGTATATATGTATACCTCCATATGTATATATATACCTCTCTGTAAACAGATATATATGTGTATATGTATATTTAGGCTTGTGAATAGATTTAGGGGTGGGCGCGGTGCGCGCGACCTGGCTGCCGCGCGAGACACTGCGTTCCTTCTTCGTTCGGTTTGCGTCTCTTCTCACGTTGAACAGGGATACGCATCGGCAGCGCGTCCGCGTCGGCTTCGGCGTCGAAGCTCGAGAGGTCCTCGAGGGGGGGCACCACGACCATCAGCCTGCCGCTGTCGAGTCGAGCCTCCGCTCTGCGGATGTCTGCAGGCCTGCAGACCAAAACGTCGAAAAAAAGAAGGCACACGGGAGCGCGCATGCAACCGCAAAGACCTCGCGCGAGCCGGCTAGAGGGAAATTGCAGCGCGCGACGCAAGAAAATCACATCAGAAGGAGGCGACTCAGCAGGTCGCCACGCGAGGCACGCATGCAGGGCGGAGGCCCGCACGCTCAGCACCAGCGGAGAAAAAGAGGCGCAGGGAGAGAAGCGAGCGACAAAACAAAGTCGAGAAAATACGCATGCGAAACATGAGCTCTTCTTTGTTTCATTAGACGTGGGCGCTGTGCAGACTCACCATCTGAGGCGATACGCGCGTTGAATCCTCTCGTAGTCCGCCATTCGCCCGTGTTTCTGTCTGGTCTTCTGAGAAAGGAAAACTCGCAAAGCATCAAGGCATACTAAGACAGGCACACAGGCGCATCTGTATCATCCGTATAAAGCGCATGTATTGAAGGGGTTTACAATACATAGAGTTACGGCAACAAGGCGCGAGATCTGAAAATCCACGCCAGTACTCGTGTTGCGTATTTATGTACAAATATATAAATATATATGTGTATACAGGTATGTAAAGCTGCAGCTGAGGAGGCCGCGAAACAAACGGAAAATCTGTTCAGCGCTGCCGTCCATCCGCTTCATCGTGCCAAAAGTGCGCATACCATATGCTAGTCGCACACATATGCACAGTCGTCGACATTTCCGCATACATTTACATATTCGCACGCACATATATATGTATATGTATATATGTGTGTAGACACGAGTGTCTTTGTTAGGCGAGTAGAGGAAGCCAGTTCAACTGAGCATGTGGGTGCGTGTCGAGCCAGGATATGCATTTTTGTCTCTGTTTCGCGCGTCTGTTGCCGTACGAAAGTCTCCATCTCCCAGCGGAGGACTCTCCGGCTCTTGGGGGCGTTCACGACGAGCATGGGGAGAATAGTCAGCGGCCACCGTTTCCTCTCTTTAGTGAACATGCGGTCTTCCACGTGCTCAATGTTTTCTCGAAACACAAACTCCTCGTCCAGCGACCACGCCTCTCTCGTGTTATTCTCGGGGCTCTGCGTCGCCTTGCCCTCCGCCGCCGTCTGCAGCCTCCCACCGTCCTCGCCGTCTTCCTCGCGCCCGACGAGGCGCAGCTCGATGATGATGTCGCGCGCCGCGACGCCAGGCAGCCACATCTCCATCGCGATGCCGCCTCCGCGCGCAGACTCGTCGAGGAGCGAGACGTAGGGCTCGAAGCCCTCCCCGGGTCTCTCCCTGCGCGAAGCCTCCGCCCTCCGCGCGTCACCGGAGGCTGCACTCGCCAGCGCACTCGCAAACCGCAGCCTTGCCCCCCCTTCCTCGTCCGCCTCGCGCTGGGAATTGCCCCTGTCGCGCGCGTTTCTTCTCTCGATCTGCAGCTCGTCTTCTGACGCCGCAGTTGGAGCGTCGCTCTCTGCGCGACCCTCGAGGAGGCTTTCTGCGACGTCGCAGTTCCGCGCGGCAACTGCGCGCGCCTCCGCCTCGGGGTCGCTCAGCCCGGCCTGGGCGGGCGCGGCCTCCGCGGCGGCGGCGAGCGTGCCGGCGACGGAGACGCCGCGCAAGTCCTCAGTACGGACGCCGACGCCCCCTGAGGGCTTCGCAGGATTCGCCTCCGAGTCGAACGCGAACGTGCTCAGCAGTCCCGCGCGCTGCCGCCCCAAAGTCTGCTCAACCATCCAGTCGCCGAGGAGCGACGGCGCGAGGAAGCGCCGCGCAGAATCGCGCGAGACCGACGCCGGCAGCGGAAAGCCGCCCCACGCGGAGACGTTGGGCGGGAGCGCATGCGAGGGGAACGCCGGCGCCGGCAGCGGTGCGGCGCCCGGCGCAGTTAACCCCGCGGACGCCAGAGAAGGCACAAATGGCGACGACGCCGCAGGTTTCGGCGAGGGAAACAGCGACAGCGCCTTGCTCGGCAGACGTGAGAGCGGCAGACGCAGTCGACGCGGCAGCGGAAGCGGCCGAGGCGGCGGCTCAAGGCGCGACGACCCCCGAGACGCCCCCTCCCGCGCCTTCTCCACCCCCTCCTCGCCCTCGCCTATCTCCCGCTCCCCTTCGCCCGCATCTTCTGTTTCTCTCGCGTTCTCGGCGGGCGCGCTGTCTGCTTCGAGTGGACTCGCGTCGGCTTCGAACGAGTAGGTCTCGGGGTAGGTGTAGACGGCGTAGAACTTGTGGAGCTCGTTCAGGCGCCGGAGCTCTTCGCTCGCATCGTAGACCTCGTCAAAGTCTTGGAAATAGCTCTCGCCGCGCACTGGCTCGGACAGCTGCGCGGCCTCTGCAGCCTCCGAGGCCTCCGCAGCCTCGGCGATCGCGGCAGCTTTGTCTTTCCGCAGCGGCTTCAGGAAGGCGTAGACAAAGGTCCGCCCGAAAGCCGCGATCTGTGGGGGCACCGCGACGCCTGTCCGCCGCGCACTCCACAGCGCCGAGGAGAAGAGCGAGCGGGGCGGAAGCGATGCGCCGCGGGCGGAACTATGCAGCGAGAAAGAAGACGCCGACGCGAAGGCCGGCACAGGGCCTGCGAGCCGAGAGGAAGCTGACTCTCCACGCGAAGGCAGTGCTGCAGGCGCGCCGCATCCAGAGTGAGGAGTATCACTTGGAGGAGGCGAGGAAGCGATCGACGGAGAGAGAGAAGAAGACGAAAGAGCGCAGCGAGAAGGAACCCAGGGGCGAAACGGTGCCGACGGCTGGCTGCGATGGCGGAGAGAAGAAGGAGCAGGGAAGAGGCCGCGCGTGGACAACGACAGCCAAGAAGAAGACGCAGAAACGAAGGACGCAGGAGACGAAGAAACAAAGAGAGGAAACCAGTCCCGCCAGGCCCGCTGCGGGGCCGCGAAGGCAGCGGACGAACCGAGGTGGGAGGGCGAGATCCGGGGCGA
Source organism: Besnoitia besnoiti (assembly GCF_002563875.1). Classification (NCBI taxonomy): domain Eukaryota; phylum Apicomplexa; class Conoidasida; order Eucoccidiorida; family Sarcocystidae; genus Besnoitia; species Besnoitia besnoiti. The sequence goes on along the minus strand of NC_042363.1, from coordinate 3,115,591 downwards.
CGGCGAAATGTGGAACGCAAAGCAGGGCAGAGGGAAGGGAGAGAAGAGAAGGAGAGACAGCAAAAAACCAAGGAGAAGGAACGGGATGACCCGAAGCGGGATCCACATGGCCGGAAGGGGTTGGGGTGTATCGACGCCTCTCCGCGGCGGTTTGACGTGCTAAGCAATCAGAGGAAAAAGCCACACAGGACGAGAGACGCTGGAACGCAGAAAACAAGCAAAGAAAAGAGAGCAGGGACGCCAGAGTCAACGGCGCGAAACAACAAAGTGAAGTTTCTGTCCAGCGTGCTACCGCCGTAGAGTGGCGACGCGAGCTCGCAATCAACAGACGCGAAGAAGGCCTGCAAGACACGAGCGAACAGAAAGGCGAAGCCCAGCCAATTGCTTGCCACCACCTCAGCGGTTTAGGAGAACTGCAAAAACGGAAAGGAAGGCGAACACGAGAAAGCACGAGGGAAAATCCAACAGTGCAGGAAATCCGTAAAGATATGAGATTTGCGCCAAGACCCGTGTGTGTATATACCCCCCCCCCCCTGAGCACACAAATAGCGGCGCTCGGAGAAAGCGCGCCCGCGTGTGTCTGTTTCCTTTACCGCTGCCTCTCCATTTCTGCTCTGGCGAGCATTCTCGGGTTCTACGGCAGTCATCCTCATTTTCTACGGACTTCATCGTCCGTCTGTGCAGCGTTTTTATCCTGAGTAAATTCGAGGTCTTCTACTAGCTTCGTCGCGGATGTACGTACACTACATGCAGTCAACCTTTGCGGCGCGTCGTCGACGCATGTCTGGCACGCTTGCAGCCTTTTTCGCCGTTTTCTTTCTTACCTGCTTTCTCCCGTCCGTGTTTCGCGTCGGGTAAATCAAACGTCTCGAACTGCGAAGATTCACTCCTTCTCGTTGAGGCTCCTGTGTCGTATGGAGGGGTATCTGGGGGCCTTCTTCCCTCGCTTCCCTGCTGCTGGGCTCTCTTTGAGACCTCCGCACGCCGCCCTCTCTTCTCCCTTTCCCGTCGTGTTTCGTTTTCCTTGCTCTGCTTCTTTCTCTCCCAAGTTGACTGTGTGGCTCTCCGAGGACAGTGGCTTCTATGTGTTTGCCTGATCAGCCCTTTCGCCGCTCGTCTCCCGCGGCTCTTGACCGGGGCTGCATGCGCAAAAACTTTCTCGACAGTGAAGCGTTTGTCGCGGTGCAGGCGCCGGTGTGCGGGACAAATCTCTTGCGACGACTTACAAAAGCCACGAATTGATGGAAAACACAGAAAAGGACAGGAAACTAAGAACTGAGACAGGCGGCGCGCTGCGAGCTTCGCTCGCATCGCGAAGGAGGCGTCAGTCGCGCTCCGCAATCGTGGCATGGAGGAGGTCTCTCTGGCTGAACGCCTGCGAGACAGAGAACGGAACGTGCCCCCTCTAGTGTCGTAGACGCGCTGCAGGAAGTGGAAGAGGAAAGCCTCTGTGCGGTGGCATTCGGCGCATCTCAAGATGCACGAGCGCTTGAGGTGTACAAACAGCTGGTGTAACTGCGAAGCAGACTTTCTGAACTCAGACTGCCATTTCTTCGAGTCGTTCGGACGCAGACAAGGCAAACATTCGGTCCGCTTAGTGGTCTCCCTTTCTTCCTTCTAAGTCTGAGGCGCCTCTCCCTTCGCAGAAAATAAATAGCGCCGAACCACACTCGGGAGAGCACTGCGCGTTGTCCTTTCGGCCTTCCTGGGAAGCGCATGATGGCTCTTGTATCTCAAACTCGCTCACGCGGGGCTGCAGGGGCGCACCTGCAGTCCTCCGGGCTCTCTTCCCTTTCTTCGTTTTCCTCTTCGGGCGCACCTCCTCTCCGCCCATCCCCACGTTGCCGCCTGGCTTCCTTTCGGGTTTCTTCTTGCGCCACTCGCCCTCTTCTCTCTCCTTCATCTTCGACTCGTGTCTCCGCTGATCAGGTTTGTCTGCGTCTCTTTTCTTCGCTCGTCACCTCCGTCGCCTCTCCATCCTCTGCGCTGCCGCCGCACGGCGTGCGCGCGGCGGCCTCGCGCCGAGCTCCCCCGCGCGCCCTGCCTTCGTCTTCGCGCACTCTTTCTGCATCGTTGTCTGGGGCGAGCTCGCTGTCCTCGCCTTCTCTCTGCGTCCCTCTGGCGTCTGGCTGGGGCCTGTCTGCGCGAGTTGCCTCTCACGTTTCCGCGCGATGTTTCCTGCGACGTGCCTGTCGCGCGTTCGCCTCGCATTCCTGGGAAGCGCGGCTGGCCGCGCTGCAGGAGTCTGCAGAGGCTGCACACGCGGCGCGACGCGGCAAGGCAGTTGTCGAGTTGACGCAGCGCGGCCGCGTGGGTCGGCGCAGCCAAGCGAGCGCCTTCCCCCTTGCGCTGAATCGCCTAGTTTTCGCTCACACGCAGAAGGCTGGAGGCGACGGCGGGCGCGGGGCGAGCGAGCCGCAGGCTGGGAATGTCGAAAGCGGCGACCGCAAAGACCTCGAGGCGCTGCTCAGCGGGCTCAAGGAGGATCTCCACAGCCAGCCGCGCGCGGAGCAACTGAAGCTCCTTGTCGCCCTCGCAAAGGTAATAGAAAAAAAATCCTGCCTTCTCCGGACTCGCAAGATTTCTGTCTGTCGTCTATACGGTTTTTAAAAATTGCAAAGAGTTACATTTTTGCGAAAATTTATTTCATGGAGCAGGGGCTCGTGCGGGTCGACGAGGGTTTGGCGGCGTTGGGACCTGCGCTCTCATGAGGGGCGCGCTCAGTGGCGTTTCTTTCAGCCTTTTATGCTCATTCAGCCTTTCGTGAGTGCTCTCATCCTGCGCTTGAGGCGACGTGAAGTCCTGTCGATTCCCTCCGAGTGTGTATGAATACGTGCCTCAAGTCACATCTTCATATACAGGCCCTAAACTACATATATATATATATATACTCCCACATGCTTGGATGGAATCAAGAAGAATCTGTATCGCGTATATATATTCACATATATATATGTATGTTTGTTTAGACCTGTGTTTTATGCGTGCATGCAGAGATTTGTGCATTCAGATGTCGCTTTCTTGGGTGTCTCCGTCACGCACGAGTGCATTCCCGCTGTCGAGCGGCGCACCTCTCGAGCGGTGCCCAGTTGCGTCTCCTCGTTTCTTTCTTTTCTCAGACTCGCCCTCAAGTGCTGGCGGCTGCGAAGTCCTCAGAGGATCTCTTGAGAGCTCTGGTCGACGGGCTCCTCCTCCCGGGCGCAGGCGAGGGCGGCCGCGCAAGTCTCGAGGGACAAGAAGTCTCTGCAAAGGACGTGCTCATCGTTCTCGGCTGCGTCAGGCGCTTGCTCCGTAAGGCGACGGCGCCGCAGAAGCCAGAAGCGCGTCTCCATCTGCGCATCTCCCGAGTTTAGTCTACAAGCGCGCGGCCAAAATCGACTGACAGCCCCTCTGTGTCTGCTGCACACGCTGACGGCGACCGCGCCTGGGCAGGTCTTTCTGCTCTCGAAGAGAAACCAAAGGGGGGGGGTGGGGAAGGGGGGCAGGGTAGAGTAAGACGCGCACGCCGCGCGCCTCTTTGTTGTTGCTGAGGAATGGAGGCGATTCGCTTCTTCTTCAGTCGGCGCAGGCACGTGCATCTCTTTAGTTTTCCCTGTTTCCCATCTCTGCTGCGCGTCGTGGGAGGCTTCGCACACCGCGCACGTCTTTCTAGCTCTCGCGCGTCGTTCGTCTCCGGGCTGCGGGTGTGTGGCGGCTCCGCCACGCAGAAGCGCGCGTTTTCTGTTTGTGTGCGCTGCAGACATCCCTCCGTTTGCCTCGCCGCAGGACCGGAGTTACCTACGCTGCTGCCAGCTGCTGCGCCAGGGACGCGTCGCCTTTCTCTCGTCCTCGGATCTCGCGAACCTCCTTCTTCTCCTCGCCAAGCCCGCGCCCGCGCCCGCCGCGGCGCTCGTTGCGCCGGAGAGCGAGGCCCGGACAACCTCGCCGCCCAGTGACTCGGAATCCGAGGAAGACGAAGCCGCGGACGAGGAAGAGGACGCAGAGAACCTGAGAAGACACCTCATCGTCATGGCCATAAACATCTTCTCGGATCGGGTACGCCTCGGAGACGACCTCGCTGCCTCCCCGAGAGCGAATGACGTTAAGTCTGTCGCACGCAGTGCCTTGCGCCGCGATGCATGCAGGCACCGGCATCTACTGATAGGGGAGGAGCGCCCGGGGGGAGCATGGGGCCGCCTCCACACGCACGCGTCGAAATGTCTAGAGAGACGGCAATCTGACAACGGGACTGACGAAAAAAAGACATAGTTGAGATAGACGTAGTCTTGCGACGCAGGCGGAAGGCCAGGTGTACGTACAGGCTGAAGCCCGCGTCGCTGGACACAGCGCAACTCTGGGCGCATCCTGGAGTCAGTCATCAGCTTTTCTTCGTTTTTCTCGTCTTAGTCATCTATTGTTTCTGCACGCAGTCCACATGTTTCCCTTCCATGTGACCGGAAATGAACTTGTGTAGCCCTCTGTTCTGCGAATTGGCGTGTGTGTGTTTCCTCGAACCCCGTAAACAGCTGTGTATACACGTATAGATGGATGTGTTTGTTGCAGGGAGCAGATGTGTTCGTGGTCGGTTGTTTGGTGTCTCTTGTGTGCGCGTGCAGCTTGAGGGAGCTGCGGGTTCGCCCCCGACGCTCGATGACGTCGCCGTCCTCCTCCGCGCTTCGGCCTTGGTGCGTCTTTCTTCCTTTCTCACACGCGTCGCTCTGCGTGTCGCAGTTTTTTCGCCGGGGGAGGTGGGGGGGAAGGGGGTGTCGGCGCGTCTGGGCGCGGCGAATTCAGCGCCTTTTGTCGCTCAGGGACAAGCGGTCGCGCTCGGACGTGTCGGCGTGAGTGTTGAGATCCACGCGTGCGGTCCTTGGTGCGAAGGCGGCGTTGGCAGGCTTGCTGGGAGATCGGCGTTTGCGTCTCTGTGTCACTTCGCTTCCTCCGCGCAGGCCGGTACGCACGCAGACGTGCTGCGGCGGGTGTTTTCCTTCCTCACCTCGGCTGCGGCGTCTTCGTCGCCGGATGCCGCCTCTGTCGCTTCATCGGCACGCGGCGCGGCGCGCAAGCGGCGCGGCGTCAAAGGCGAGAAGGCGCCGCACAGCGTCGCGTTGGGGGAAGTGACGCCTCAGCAGGCCATCGGACTTTTGCACATCATGACGAGCGCGCGGCTCTACTCGCTGGGCGCGATTGACGCGCTTCTATCCCGCTTCGCCGGCGCCCAGAAGACGGGAGAGGGCGACGAGGCGCCCGCGCCGCTCCCGCCGCCGCTTCCGCTGGCTTCTGCGGCGCTCTCAGCCGCAGCGGCGCAGGGGGGCGGCGCGTCGGCCGCTGAGCAGCTGTTGAGGCTGTCGAGCGCGGGTTGTAGCGGAGGCACCAAGAAAGAATGGAATCTGCGGAGTCTGGGCACGCGGAGTGAGGCGCTGCGCTTGCTCAAAGTCGTCGAGCTGACTCTCCGCCTCGACTTGCCGCACACCTTTGCGCAGCTGAGTCCGTCTGCGCTTCGCGTGCTCGCCACCATTCGCGACACGCCCTTCGTAGGTAGGAATTTGGGAGAAATCAGAAAAAATAGGAATTGATAGAGACACGCATAGCCAGGGACGGCGAGGCGCTTGTTCGAGGCAGCAGCGGCCCAAGAGCGCCGCCGCATGACCTCAGATTTGAACCGCGTGCGCGGCGTTCAGCTGTCTCTTTTCCCGCAGATCCCACGCTCGTGACGGACAACGTCCTCTCCTACCAACTTGCGCACTTCCTGCGAAAACATCGGTGAGGAATCGCCTCTCCAGTCGCGCCAGTTTTTCATTTTGCGGGTCTCTGCGCCTCGCCGGCGAGGGCACGCCCGCAGGACTAGTCTACGCGCTCATCAGCCTGTGGCGAAGACGATTCATGCATGCAAATGTCTTTATAGGCGCGTGTGTCTCCAAGAGTATTCGCGTGTTTCATCCCTGTCTGAGGGCGGGTGTTGAGGAGTCTTGATATTCTTCATAAAATAGGAGGAGTCGTCTCCCAGCCAGGTTTGCCCAGAACGGAGGTGCGCGCAGCGCATCTGCATAAAATCGCCTGCGAGGCACTCTTCTGCATGCAAATATGTCTCCACGGAAACTGCAGAAACACAGGTGTGTATGTATATATGTGTGTATGGGTATGCATACTGGTATGTATGTACGTATGCGTCGTCAAGGCCTTCGCAGCGCATCTGGCGCACTCTGGGCCTATCTCGCATGCGGCGGGCGCGATTTCTCCTTTTTTCCCCAGATTTCCTTGTGAACGAAGCATGGAGGGCCCGTACGCGCTGCGCCTCGCGGATCTCGAGCGGCGGCTGGTCGTTGTGCCTCTTGACGCCGCCGACGAGGAGCCTGCATCGGTGTACAGACAGCCGGCGGCCTCTGAGAAGCCCAACGGCGAAGCGGAGGGCGAGGGGCCTGAGGAGGCTCCGCGCGAGGCGTCGTCCGCGGGGGTCGTGCTACGCGCCGAGACGAAGGCGCGCCTCGCGCATCTCAACGAGCTGGGTTGGTGAGTCTTGCGGGGGGGCGCAGAGAGGCCGCGCACAGGCTAAGGATCCGCTGAAAAAAAGAGCATCAAAACGCAGCTCGACGCAGCCAGTGGGGTTGCTTGCCTGGCGCGTCCTTTCCTTCGGGGGTCGTCCGTGCTTGATCGGTTAGCGCGACTGAAACGCCCTCGGCTGCGTGTCTGCTTTCTGGGTTTCCGCAGGCGTGTGCTGGTCGTGCATCACCGCGACTGGAATCTCCTCAAGTAAGGAACCGAAGCGCAGTTCAAAAAACGAAAAACTCGACTTGTCTGCGGGGCTCCCTCGAGCGAACCTTCTCCGCGCCGCCGAAGCGCCGTGCGTCGCGGGCGGCGTCGGATGCGTTTTCGAGTGATTCAGAATATATGATGCCATGGGAGATGTGTGTGTTGTCGTCCTCGGTGGAGTTGCGTGAACGCGTGTGTGTCGCCGCGCATGCATCGCAGGAGTGCCGACAGATGGCGGCGGACACGGAGAGTTTTTCTCTTTTGACCTCCGCTTGCTGCGGCCTGGCCCCCGCAGCGGCGCGTCGCTCCTAGTCGCGCGGAGACGGCGTGTCCCTCTGCTTTTTTCAGTAGGCTGTTTTGTTGCGGCTGTGCGTTTTTTGTGGAAGACGCATGTACGCGTCCTGCGGGTGTTCGCTACTCGCGTCGTCATCTGGAGTCCCGCCACCGCGTTTGGCTGGGTTTTGTGCGCAGCTCGCAAATGGCGAAGGCGAGGTTCGTTCGCAACCTCCTTCAGAAGAACGGCCTCATCGACCTTGCGCCTGCACGCGTGGCTGCGTGAGTCGATCTTTGCGCAGGATGCCTCCCTTTTCCGTCAAATGCCACGGGCGGGCTCTCTGCAAGACGACGAGCTTCCCAAAAGACACTCCGCACGCGGTGGCTGGTATGCGCGCGAGCGGCGTCAACCGCGTGTTTGAATGAAGACGCGGCCTAGCAACTAGCGCGACGCAGATATCGCCAGGCCTTCGGCTCGACTCGTCGCCTTCCGCGTCTGTGACCCTAACATTTTCTCCAGGCGCGCAAGAGATGCAGTCGCGGGCGGCGCGAGCTCTACCGGGTTTCGCGGGAGCCGTCTCAACCTCGGAAAAGCGTCTGGACTCGCTGCGCGGAGGCCTCCTGGGGCATTCGCGTCTCAGGCGTCTCCTTCCCACTGGCGACCGCAGTGAAATTTCGCGATAACGTGGTCGGGCATCGACTCAATATTTTGACGCGCAGTGCAGAATGGAGGCGAGCCTGGATTCGTAGACGAAAGCCAGCCACGAGGGCATGCGTCGCTGGAGTCCTTCCCCTGATCCTATTTCTCAGGTAACCCTACCTACATGTAGGTAGCTCTACAAGTTCATGTGCGGGGCGGGGGGGGGCTCTGCAGAGGCGTTCATGCAGCGTCTTTGAGAGACAGAAGAGAGTTACTTTTTGTGATATGGGTGGAGGAGGATCTTCGCGGAATATGTGCGTCCCTGAAGTCTGTTTTTCCTTTTGTCTCGAGCGTCTCTGTATTTGTCTTCGCTGCCCAACCCGAGCACGCATGACACACTGTCTTCCAATAACACTGCGGGAGTTGCCGCAGGCCGACCGCGCCACCAGGAGAGTCTGCGGAGCAAGACGAGCGCGAAATCTCATCTCGCTTGCTCGAGAGCGCTGACTCGTCTCTAGCTTTTCACGCGTTCGCGTACGAACTAGAAAGCCGCACGTCGACGCGGAGCCGATACTTTTTTTTTCTAGGAGCCTTCGCGTCGCTGCGAAAGATCTCGCGCGAGACTCCGGCTTCGCTTCGCTTCTGTCCGGATACTGAAACCGCTTGTGCTGTAGCACATATCAGTCCCGTAGAAAGCGACTTATACCTTATAAGGTAGTTTAGCTACCCCGTAAAAGGTAGTTTATATGATTGTAGGAACCCCACTACAGTTGCTGAAATACCGAAGATGGTTCCGAACATACTCCGCAGTAGCAGTGAAACTATAGAAGAGTCGGGCACGATATAAGCGGAATCGCAAACCAGTGCACAGTATATCACTGCCCCACTGAAGTGCTTAAGTTGGGGATTTGAGAAGCGTGACAGTTGCGCACGCTCACTCAGGACGCGAGAAGCGCGAATACACCCAGAGACACTCGACCGAGTGCGTGGCTTCTGGGCACTAAACGCCCCGATGCCGCGTTTACTGGACGCCTTCGGGCTCAGAACGTGCATATCCACAGGCTACCAGGCCTCTACAGCAGCGCCTTCGCAGCGGCAGCGCGGAAACGCTTGTGTCCTGCACGCATACACATACATCACAGAGGGACTTACGTAACTTCACATTGCGCTCTTGGAAGAATCGAATCCCCTGGTGTCCACTGGAGGATGTGGAGGCTCGTTGAGGTCTGTGTCTGAGGCATTTTCCTTTTCAGCGCCACCCTGCGAAATGCGGGACATGCAGGCAAGAGACAGCGCACGCATTCTTGCATGCAACGACACCGTTTGTGCCTTAGATAGGTAAACATCCTTATATATATGTATATACATAGCTGCGCATATATATACGTATTGTCATCTGCACGTGGAAGGAGCCCTGTTGGTATCGGAAAGGAGATGGAAGAGGAAATGTGGAGAAAATTTCAGGTAGCTCTTTGCCATTTTCGAGGGAGTCGCGCAGACTGAGCTGCCGACGGCGCTCCAGTGCGTTCGAGTAGCTTATTTTCGAAAAAAAGGGGTCGACGCGAGCGTAGCTGGTGGGGCCAAGCTGCACGACAAGCAGCGTTGTATCTACGAGGCGGGCAATGCCAGCCTTATCTTCTACGCACTCGAACTGCAAACGAGGGCAGCTTGAGCAACAGGCTGCGTCGAACAGCCCCAGCTTCGGACGTGGAAGCGGGCAGAGACGCTGCATATAGACTGCTATATATATACATGTATGCTTGACTATCCTTGCATATATATATACATATATTTGTCCTTGAAATATGTTTTTGACTTCGGGGATGCTGCGCGTCAATGACCATGGAGCCTGTATTTTTTTGTGGCGTTCTGCAGAGCGCCTTTGTCTACAGTCGTCAAAAACATATCTCATTCGCGCAGAGTGCGCGAGTTCGAACCGCTTGCAGCGACAACTCTGTATTCCACTAAGAAGGTGCGCGCAAGCACCCGGGTCTCCAAAAGCACCAGATTACTCAGTACCCCTGTTGTATTAATATATGGCGACCACTTCGTTCTATATACACAATCTAATGCATGTTGCAGACGTGCAGGTGCATGCCTCCAGGCGTCTCACGCGTGCGGCGCCGGTTTAAAATCGCGTGTCGCAGGACAGGCGTCTCTGCGGAACCTCGCGAGGCTCGCGTTCGACGGCGAGAGGCGTGCTCGCTGACTATTTGAAGGGTTTTTCTGGTTGGCATCTATCGAAAAAAAATCGCAAAATGAGACTGGCGCCGAAGGTGCGCCGTCAGGAAAGACATTCTACGCCTCACATAGGAGACAGAAGTGCATAGAGATCTCTCCACTAAGAGCGCGACTTTGCTTTTTCTGCTCTTGAGCTTTGCGAAAGGCATGGCGCGCGAGTGAGAGCCGCCACAGGCCCCGTCCTCCTCGCTGCCGTCGCCAGGCGCTTGTGACTACATCCACACGTCCGCCTGCAAGCGCCTCCCCCCCCCCCCCCCCCTCCCGAGAGGCCGTCTTCCCTGCTTGCTGCTTGAGGCGCGCACGTCGCCTCCGAGCTCGTCTACAGCTTCCAGAAACAAACAGAGCCTCTGAACAGCAGACTCGCCTAAGGTCCGCCAGAATCCTCGCTTTCCCGTTGCGCGCGTCTCGCGGCTTCGCCTCGATCGAGATCCCCGATCCTCTTTAAGCGTGACATGCAAAACTACATACACATGAGGAAGCCTCAGCGCCTGCCTCTGCTCTCTCCGCTGCTGCTGCGCTCTTGTCACGCACGCGCTCCAGCGCGGCGTCGGCGCACGTCAGCCCTGCGCCCAGGGCGCCTTACATGACGCAGGCGCCTAGCTTCGCTGGGCACAGATGTACCTCTCGACACATCAAAACAAAAACAGACGGAGACACGTGAGGTGCTTCACCGCCCCAACATAACACGCCCACCACCCCCCACCCTCCTCTTCCTCCCTCGTCGCTTGCCTACGCCGAAATGCGTGTCCGCATGGCGCGCGCGGCTGCTTGCGACCGCCACACACTTGAGAGTTTCCGGCGCCTCGTCTGGTCTCGGCGGTCCCTCGCGGCTTCTCCGCTTTCTTCTTCTCTCCCCTCCCCACCCACCCCACACTCCTGCTCCGGCTCCATTTCGCCAGAAGTCTCCAGCCGCCGTCCTCCCCTCCCTTCACTGAGCGCGCAGATGCGTCGAGGAGGACACGGCGCCGCCCTGCGCGCCTCCTCCGCCTGCACCCGCGCCTCCGCCGAGGATTTGGCGCGAGTTGCGCGAGTGGAGGTTCGAGGCGATCGGGCCTCCGGTCGCCTGCGCGCCGCCGGGGCTCGCGCCTGGACCGCCGCCCAGCAGGAAGGAGGCATGGCTCCCGGCGAGGCTGCCGTTGCCGTTGCTGGCGCCGGGCGACGCGAGGAGCGAGAGCGCGTGCGGGTTCGATCCCGTCGCGGCGGCGTGCATCGACGCGGAGGGCACGAACTCAGGCGGCGACGAGGCCACCCCCGGTCCCGCAGCCGCGCTGCCGCCGCCGGAGAAGGCGTTGTTCAGCAGATGCGGACTGACGAGGTGGCTGCCGCCGCCAGGCTGCTGCGAGTGAGTCATCGGGACGTGAGACCCGCCCTGCGAGTGGTGGAAGGCGAGGTAGTTCGCGTGCTGCGCGCCCGCGCCGCCCACAACGAGGCCGCCGCCGCCGTAGCTGCCTGCGAGATGCAGCAGCGACGACGCGCCGCCGAGGCCGCCGCCTCGGGAGGCAGCCGCCGCGCCGGCTGCGTTCGCGTCGTCTTCGTCGTCGTGGCGGCCCTTGGCGCTGGGCGCTCCGCCGCGCCCGCCGCCGCGGCTGTGACTCTGGGCGGGCGCGTGTGGCTCGGGGCGCGAGGCGGCGCCGGAGTACGTGGAGGAGGCGGGAAGGTGCGGGTTGCTGCCGCCGCGGAGGCTGTGCTTGGGGAGACTCATGCCCAAGCCGTAGATGACGCCAGAGCATCCACAGTCCTCGATGCGGCTGGCAAAGTACAACTCGACGAGTTTGAAGAAGGTCCGACAGGTGACCAGCGAGTCGCTGCCCGCCTGGTGCTGCGGACCGATGCGCGTCACCTGGAGGTGCTCGGCGACTTTCTGCAGCGACGAGCCACCCGAGAGGTTGAAGTTGTGAATGGAGCGCAGCAGGTACTTGATGTCGTATAGGGCGGGGAAGAAGTCGTGCAGCAACTCGAAGAACTGTGCCTCAGACTGCGGCAGCGGCGCGCACGTGAGGAGCTTCAGGAGGTAGCCAAAGTCGTAGCAGCCATGGAACGAGATCCACTTGACGTCTTCGTTCATGACCAACCCGGAGCTCATGATCAACTCGCCAAAGTCCTGCACGTCGATGCCCTTCTTCTGTTGCTTGTCAAAGTCAATCCCGCTCTGCTTCAAAAAGTCAATCGAATCCTGCGCGTACATGTCCTCATTCAGGTCGAAGCGAAAGTTGAACTGCCATGTCGACGTCCCCTCCGCCAAGTTCCCCGCCGCATCGGCGAAAGTTATCCCCAACTGAATCACCTTCAACAGATCCACATTGTACTTCACCGTCTGGTAATTGTAGTCCGTCACGTTCCCCGTCGGCCGCGCCACAATGCCCGGGAACTCCGTGTCCTAAAAAAAAAAAAAAGACGCATGTCCGCGCATTCCCGCCCCTAGCACCCGAACCTGCAGCACGCGTCAAGCGAAACCCGAAACGAGAGAAAGCGAGAGAGATCAAGAGAGAGAGGACATAGAGAGAGGGAGAGGCCAGGGACCGGGCTCGAGGGCGCAACACGTATATACAGCATGCATGCGCCTGCAAAGTGCAGACTCGACAGCACCGGACTCTCTCGCAGGCCCGCGCAGCACGGCCGCACGCCCGGGTACTCGCCCCCGTCTGCAGCACAGCCCCGCAGCTGTCAGAAAACCCGTCGCGAACAGCCACTTACCATAGCAATGTACTGGTACCGTTCGACCACATCGCGGATACGCGCGAATTCCTCCTCTGCAAACAAAAACGACACATGCGTCAGCCTCCGCGCACATTCTACCAACGCAAATAGGCAAGTCGCGAGAGATGTTTAGCCATACACATAAAAAGACGCAGAGATACACAGGACGGAAACATAGATAGATGCAACAGCAAATACTCCATCAGTCCACAGGTATGCATCCAGCTGGAGCACGGGCACTGACACGCAGCGGCAGTGCGGTAGAGGGCCCCATAAGCGGCACGACAGGCGGCGAAGAGTTCTGACTGCGCGGCGTGCACATAAGCGTGATCATCATCCCCCCTCTATAGCGCTATCGTGCTGCTACGGCGCGTGTGGAACAAAGAGAAGACGCCTCATGCGTTATTCGCGATTTTAAAACACAACTTGGATCGCTTAGACACTCTGGCGACGCAGGACCGACCTGCCAGACGCCAGAGAGAAGTCCTTACCAAGGTTGTGGCCCCACACCTCGATGATCTGCCCTCTTTCGCCACACTCGCCATTCATGTGTGCGACAGAAAAATGAGAGTTGGCTGCAGACAAAGAACAAACACGAAATTGTGTCGTGTCCCGAGGCCTTTGAAGTGCAAAGAAAGACGGCGAGAACCCAATCGGAAGCTCAGGCCGAAGCGGCAAAGTGCTGGGACCGCGTCCTCCGAACGGCACACACGGTTGAGCCGACGAGAGGTGTAGGTACGCTCCAAAACGACCGAGTCTCCACTAGAGCACCAGAGACGCTGCACTATGCAACTAGATGCCGTGTGGAACGATCATATGCATAATTTATTACATCCGTTTTCCATGTAGTGGACAAATGGGCATACGATGCCAGGAAGGCTTTCAGTCGCCGTGGAACTCAGTATTTGGTTTGTGACCCCGTGCGTCTGCTCACTTTGAAGGTCTCATGAGCCGCCGGTAGGTGGAGGTTGCTGGCGAATTCCAGTCGCCTTGTGTGGAATTGATTTCCGTCTGGTCGATCCTCCACGTCCACGCAGTTTCCTTCTCCGGTTCTTCGTCGATGTCGCACAACACACGCGATTTCTCTAGCACAATTCTACATGCTACCTCGCGAAAAGGCGTTCCACTCGCTCGCAAGTCCCACAGTCCTCGCGGCTAAATCCAGTTGCTTTTCCGCCGAGCGCGTGCAACGCCGCTGAAGCATGCGACACGCAGTCCCTCGTGGAAGACAAGAAACCAGAGTTTTTGAAGATCAGGAGACAGGCACAACCACCGGAGAGATGGAGGAATGAGAGAGAACCTGTCAAGGCGTCTGGCAGCAGGCCGGCAGGCCGACGCGGAAACAGCGAAAGAGGAGATGAATGGGACTCCCGCGAACGGCGATGACGAGGATGTGCGCGAGTCGCGCGGACTCGATCGCTCCTTAGGGGGGTCTGAAAGAGGGAAAAGCAAGAGACGAGAGTCGAGCATGAAAACAGAAATAACACTAAGAGCCAGCTCCGCCACACGCGCGCATCTGACAGTCTCGCCGACAACACGGGGCTTCCACTCTGCGATACGCGACGTGTACGTACAGCCCAAATCAGTGAGGCAAACGAACAGCCAAGAAGCAGAACCTGATGGAATTTCCCTCCTCTGTCACTGGATTTCCGCCGACGCAGGAAAAGCCTTTGAGACACAGAAGACAGCGCTCAGATTCACTGTCAAAACGGAGAAGGCAGTATGAGAGTTACACTGGAAAACGAGAGCCAGAATGCCCCCCTCATGCGCGCGCGAAAGCGAGAAAAAAATGCGACGCAACCACGCAAAAAAAAAAACAAAGACGTTAGCTCCACAGCCTGGAGCGACGGGGCACTCGGACGACGCTCTGCGACCCGACTCACGCTGGAAAAAAAGGGAGAAATCAAAGAGAAAAGAAAACGCAACCGCCACAGAGGGAACCAGGACAGGGCATGGAAATGTCACGAATGTCTGTCTTGACGGTTTGTCTGTACCCTCCGGCGAAGACCAGGGAAATGCACCGGAAGCCACCCGGAAAAGACGTCCAGAAGCGTGGGAGAATTCGAGACTTTATCAGGCGGGTCGTGACAAGCAACTGAAGCTGTTCTCAGACTTGCGAACGTCTCGGAGCGTAGTTCCCGTGGGCGACGCTCTCCACAACGTCATGACTCGTGGAAAAAAAGTCTTCTTAAGCCTAGTGAAGCAGGCGATACAGTGTGGAGGCCAGCGAGAGCGGGCTCTTGCTTTCCAGACTCACATGAACAGCACGAGGGAGTGCTGAAAGCTCGAGAAAAGGGTGTGATGAAGAGACAACACGTGAGGAGGTCAGAAGCCGGTTTTTTCCGCGGAAAAAAAGGAGGCTGCGTCTGGAGGAAATCGACGTTTTGCGTGCGCAAGACGATCCACTTCTTTCGCTCCGTTCGTTTAATGCAACAGCCTTCAAATCAAACCCATGCGCGAAGAGAAGCAACAGCAGCTGAGCGCGGAGGATTTCCTCCTCCCTCCTTGTCGCCTGCGCTGCCCAACCTGCAAACTCTCGCGTCGGTTTCCGCGAAAATTCGCCTGGCCGAAAAAGAGAACCCTACGGCGAAAAGCGTTGAAAATTTAGAGCGGGAGAGTCCGTCTTCGATCTTCTGTGTCGCAGCGGAAAAAAACGTGCTGTCCACGCAGCATCAGACAAGCCTGGCGCACGCACGCAGATCCAACCCTTTTCAGATTTGCAGTTTGCGTACGTGCTCATTTACACTCGAGTCTATTCGACGGACCGCGCGATCCGATACAAGACATGGCAGCATGAAGGCAGGTGCCGTCCACGACCCGCGGGTCATTTCTTCCGATGTCTCACACGTTCTTTGCAAAGACAGGGCAGACTGGGCACGAAGGGAAACGGGCGCAAAGGTTGCGACGGCGCCGAACAGTTTGGACACATCAAATTGAGAGTCGCCCTGGGTCGCGCTTTTCGTAGTCTGGCAAAGGAAAGCAGGCAACCCCGCAGAAACCGCAACCGCATACATTTTTCGTACCGATCATCTACCAAACACGCGAGCGCCACCTCGCGCACGCTGCTCTCCCTCTCCCGTATTATACGCTCGCCAACGGGAAAATACTTCATCGGTGGCAGCCGCCTGCGCACACCACCCCGGGAGAGATGATCGATGCCTTTGCAGCCCTGTAGCATTACCGCGCACAAGCCGGCCCCATTAAGACTAGACCGCCCCTCCTTTAGTTATGCTGGCGTGGACGCTGCATCGAAAGAAAAAAGCTTTCGCAGTTTCTGCAGTTCAACTTCCCCCAATCTTCTTCGGAACGGCAAGAGTTCCCTCCAATCGCAAGAGGCGGCGTGGAACTGCACGTCAGCGAACCTCACATCGCTGGCCCCGTTGCTCCAAGCGGAACAGGGCTGCCGACGCGCGAACCTTGTTCAGCCTGCAGGACTCATCGCAAGTGTGAAGTGTGTGTTTTTGATGACCGCCATTCTCCGGAAATAGACGGGGAGAAATGTCACACATTGTTGGGGCGCCTAGCAGTAAGACGCAGCTACCGGCTAACACACAGCACGGTCCGTTGTCCGCAAGCGCGCAGGTACCTGACACGAGGACTAAGTGAGACTTACTCACGACGGGTTTTACAACGGAGCTTATTTGCGAGTATCTGTGTGAGTATTGTCGAGTTAAGGGCAATCTTGGCGGGAGCCTCACGACTTCTGTTTCGGCGGAATGGACGAACAGCGGTGATACGCCACACTCATGAGACAAGCGAGATGGAACGAGAGTAGGATACCAAGTGCTGACTCATCTGGCGCCTTCCCCCATCACGGCGCGGGTCCTTGAAACCCAGGGTCGCACACGAGTTCAGCTGCCTCACAGCGCAAATCCATTCTCCACATGGTAGGGGGGAAGCGTGCGGCGTTTTACCGTTACTGTTTGACTTCGCTGACCTCGCTCTGCACGCAGTGCGTCAATATCGGCTCTTTCTCGCTCTCCGTCTTCTTGGCTGGCTGATTTCGACCCTCATTCTCATGGCGACTCTCGGCGCGTGCCGAGCTCACAGACGCGGGCAATGCCAGCACATGCCCGAACTAGTGGCTGAACAAACCTTTTTATTGATTATGCTGACTTTAGTCCCGATGAACCACAGTTCTGCTTAACCTGAGGCGTCAAGTAGGTACAAGTGTACAAGGATTAATTGTGTCCAGGAGCGCCTCCCCAGGAAAGATCATGGCGGCGCCTCCTGTGCTCAGTCCCAACACAGACTGGAGCATCTCCCCGGCTGACATAGTATCGTTCCCGAACTCCGATGAGTACGTCGTGTCTGAGAGAATTGCCGCGGCCAGCCGAAGCAGCCAGCTGCTCGGAGCAGTGGTATGAAGATGGTGACTGTAAGGGTCTTCCATCTCACAGAGCGCTTGTGCAGACGCCTCCTGCGCACGCTTCCGACTGGGCTGATACCACCGGATCCCGCATTCATTTCAACAGTGCCTGCGACGCCTTCACCCGCCTTCTTTCTACTATGGGCCGTCGTTGCGCTGCAGCCGAGTCAGCGTTCCTACCGGCCGTCTCAAAACACGCGTTATCTTTGGTGAGAGGGTGTCGACTTGCCGCTTGCGTGTTACCCGCACTGTGCCGCTGCGTGGACACCTGCAGGGCGAGCGCGGCTGTCAGGCGCCCCGGCGTTTTCTCCGGTTTGTTCGGCCTTGTGCCCGCGTCCTGTGGGCTTTGCCGCAGAAGCCTCTGGTGTGCATCTTGCCGTCAGCCAGACTGCAAACTCTGGCGACAACGCGTTGGACGGCCGCCATAGCCAACACGCATGCAAACTCCTGCAGCAGCTCAGACGCAGCCCGTAGGAGGTAGGTGGCACTGAGGCGCGAAACGAGCTAAGCCGTGCCCTCGCTCATTTGTCAAGCGGCAAATGCCTCGCTGGTCACTCGGCGCCTTCATGACGCGCTCTCACAGCAACGAGAATCTCTACACTCTCGACGCAGTGCTCAACTCCTCTACGTCATTCAGGCTGTGAGACTGCGGCGGTGCGGCGAGTTCAGGAGACGAGAAACCGCCTTGTCCAGCGGCAGGCGGCCCAAGGGAGTCGGAGACTGGTAGGCGAGGCAAGCGTCAGCGGCGTCACTACACCATCCCACGTGGTGAAAACGGACGCATCAAATCATTCAGGACGGCACATCCCTCGTGACTTGGGAGAGTGTGTGGTAACTTACCAAATGCTGACAGCCGCAGGCCGCCTCTCTTGCGACGATCCCGCGGCCACAGGCTGAGTATACGGAAGTTTTAGCCCTGTTCAATCGACGGCGTACAGAGGTGGGCGCTTGCCCCAAGAGGATTGCGCACGAAAAGCCTAGACGCCCGAAAGAAGCATCCAGAGAATTCCCGGGATCAGACCCCGCAAACCGCAACGACGTATGTGACTCCCATTTCGTGGAGCGTATCGAGGCCTCGCGCTTGCCTCAGTTAAGGGCTGAAGCCCCGTGTGCCGGTCGCGAGTCATGTCTCGCCACCGTCTAGAGACACCTGAGGCAGCCAGGAAGCCCCTCAGGCTTCAGTTTTTGCCTCTGGTCATAAAGAGCGCCTTCTGGAGCAGCAGACTTTGTGACTGAGCGTGAGAGAGCCCCTGTTGATTATGCGATTCATCAACACTTTCGTGCAAGGATCCCTCCGTCCACGGCAGCTTAACCTGCTTTTCACAAGCGAGCTGTGCGGGCTTTGCTCATTTGCTGACGCCCCCCGCTTGCGCTGAAGCGTCGCTCCTGGTTTGAGCAATTAGAGGCGCGTTTGTCCACTCCTCGTTTTTGTTGTCTCTCCTTTTTTCGCTCCCTCTTTTTTATCGTTGAATCTCTTTTTCTAGACACATTCTGCGTCGCCAGCGTTCTGCGGTGCGGCCAAAGGGCACGGAATATGTTCCTCCGACCCGCCAGCGCACGACCGCGAGAAAAGAATCTTGCTCGTCAGAGTCTTTCTCGACTGTTTCTCGTATCGCCTTACACACATGCGCGTTCTTCCTTTCTCCGCTTTCTACTTTCCCTCCCGTGTGCGTCGTCCTCCCCGAAGGACTCAGCCCGTGGCCTCCACTTCACTCGGAGTCTGCGGCGCTGAGCAGCTGTGCCGCCCGTGGACTTTTTCGCAGGGCCGTCCACGCTCCTGCTCGTCTCCCGCATAACCGAAAGCCTCAGCTCCTCACCATTCGAGATATACGCTCCTCGCGAGTGCGCAGGAGCCGCCCCGGTGAGGCAGCCGCCCTCTCAGGCACCAGT
Source organism: Besnoitia besnoiti (assembly GCF_002563875.1). Lineage (NCBI taxonomy): Eukaryota > Apicomplexa > Conoidasida > Eucoccidiorida > Sarcocystidae > Besnoitia > Besnoitia besnoiti. The sequence continues at coordinate 3,096,752 of NC_042363.1, read as the reverse complement.
GGCGGCCTGTCCGCTTAGACTGCATGTCCATACACACCCGGAACGACCGCCGCTGCTTTCCACAAAGTTCTTTCGGTCTCTTTCCACTGCCTTTGTGCCTCATCTGAAGCGCAGCAACAAGGGCCGCGAGACTGCCGAGAGCAAGACAGGCCTCCGGCGCGGTTTCCTCGTTGACCCCTGTGCGTTTCGTCTGCTTTTCGTCCGATGCGGCCTTTCCTTGCAGGTTTCTTGCGCAGTGTGGCTTTCCGCGGCGCGCCGCGAGCCGAGTCTGACCTTTGCTGACCCGCCTACGATTTCGGCCCTTTTGCAGGGCGCAGAAGGCGTCTCACGTCTCCAGGCGGCGCGTGCGGCGCGCGGAGTCATGGCGCAAGATTCCGGTTCGCCCTCTCCTCCCGTCGCGGAGGCCCCTGGCGACCCTCCGCCGGGCGCGGCGCCTGCGCGGCAATCTGCGTTTTCTCCTCCCTGGCCAAACTGCAGCAGCCACTTCCGCCGGTGGATTTTCCTCCCGCAGCAGCTGGAGGCGCTCCGCGCGCGCACGCACGACGCGGCGTGTGCGGCGCTGCTGCGGCTCCGGCAGACGCGGAAGGGAGGCGAGAGAGCGACCCTCGAAGACGTGCGCGGCGCCTACCCCAGTCTGAAATCTCTCCTCGACCTCTCGGAGTACTTTGCGCTGCAACTCGTCCTGATTTGCAAACGCAAACGCATCAGACTGCCCGTGATCGAAACCGCCTTGGTGTATCTTCACCGGTGAGCGCACAGCGTGGTCGGAGACACTCTTCGTTCGGCGCCTCCTACTCGCCTCTTGGATCTCCGTCGACTGCAGTTCCGCCCAACAGCGGGGCGACCGATTTCGTTTCCGTGTCTTGACTCGGCCTGCGGTGTCTGCAAACGCCTCGTCCGGCTGTTGACACGCATCCAGGGTCCCCAACTGACGCGGTGAGGAGGCGGCCCTGAGAAGAGAGGCGCACGCCCTCCTGCTGTGGGGGGAAGACAGTGGACGCCGTGAGGTCTTCTCTGCCGTTTTCTGCTCCCGAGTGTGCTCGCCATCTTTTTCAGCGTTGCTGTGGAGATCCTTTGTTTCTACGTGTGCAGGTTTTGGTGCAAGCGGAGTCCTCTGTGTTACGATATCCGCATGATCATTTTCGCGTGTCTCCTCCTCGCCCTCAAGGCCGAAGATGTCGCGCGCCACTACAGCCTTGGCGTGAGTTCGTTGCGTTTTCTGCTGGAGCTGCAGTTTATCACTTCTTGCTGTGCACGGCTGTCGGTTGAGGGGGCCGTTTGCTTTTCTCCTTACACTACAGCTCCTGTGTGTGTGTCAGCGAGCAGTGTGACTTGTACACTGCGCTCGTCTAGTCTGACTTTTTGCTTCTTTGAGTTGTTGCGGCTTTTCGGCTCTGGCTAGGCGAAAGCGCATCACGCGAGGGGAAGATCGCCGTCTCTGTTGTGCTACCTCGTCGCCAGACGCGTGGGTGTTTGAACTGCCTCTCGTCAAATTTTCTGTATCTGGTTAGCTCCCTGCGTGCTCAGGACCAGACCGAAGGAGTTCACTAATGGTCTTAGAGGAGACAGGAGTTCGCGTTTTTCGTTAGTGGGAAACCGACTTCGGAGCCTTGTTTTTATGCGCCTGACGCCCCCTCAGGAGCTCCTGGGAGACATTGCAGAGTTGGACGTCGGCGAAGTTCTTCGGCTGGAGCTTCCGGTCTGCGACGCACTCGACTTCCACATTCTCGTTCTGCACACGCGGGGCCCGCTGGCGGCGCTGATGCGTCAGATTTTCTTCCTCTCTGCTGAGGGCGGCGGCTGCTGCAGCGCGATCGGCACGTCGTGTGAGATGCGTGACGCGCCCGGACAGGGCGAGAGAGAGGGAGAGAAAGAAGAGAGAGGCGCCGGCGGCTGCCTGCCGCCTGCGTCTGAGTCGCAGGCGGAGGACGACGAAGTCAGGTGGCGCATGCCTTTGCCGCCAGCGCTGCGGAAGCTTCAAGAGCAGAGTGAGGCAGATGCTTTGCTCATGTTTGTCTCGTCGGCGCTGCCTCTGCTGTACCCTCCCGGCGTCCTCGCAGTCGCCGCAGTTCTCTCGGCTGCGCAGAGTCACGCCTGCGCAGAGGCCCTTGCCGCGGCAGGGTTCACCGACATCGAGAAATTCGTCAAGCGCGCGGTATGCGCACCGGCACCGCAGCGAGGCGCTGCCAAGCGGCTGCCAGAGGACGCGCGGCGCCCGCAGCCTGTCAAACGCCACAAGGAGGAACTGGCGCCCCCCCTGCAGATGAAGAGCGAGTCCTCTATTGCCGGTGAGGCTTCCGCTCCTCGCGAAGGAGAGCAGGAGGGCGCGTCGACTCAGGCGGCAGCGGGCGCCGGCGCCGGAGCTGTAAAGGACGAGAGGAAGACGATTTTGAAGCGCGAGCCAGAGCTCGAGGGCGGGAGCCGAGCCCCGAGGGCTAGCGGGAGGGTAGCAGACGCCGACGAGACCGAGGAAGACAGAGAAATTGAAGCCGTGTGGCGGGAGACCCTCGCGGCGCGAGTCGCTCACATCCTCCAAGAACTGCATCGCATACGAGACCTCCAGCAGCGGGTTCACCAGCAGCAAGTGGGAGAGTCGATGGGGCAGATTCTCGAGGCCTGCGTGGATGCCATCGAGGTGAGGACCTTTCGAACCGGGCGAACAAAGTTTTGTCCCTACTCTTAGGCGAGAAGCCTTTTTAATTTTTGGGGGGCTTCTTTCATTCAATTCTTCGTTTTATATTAACGGCGGATGTTATCTGATTGTCAGGTGTTTGATACTGACACTAGTCGCCACGTATTGGAAATCACACAGAAAGCTTTATTTCATCTGAACGAAAACGAGGGTGTACGGTTTAGCCGCTCCGTGGATGCGAGCTGAGACGCCCGGCGGCCGCTGAGCGCCTGAGGCGCTCGCCAGAGTTTGTTTGTGTGGAGCGCGTCTACGCAAGGGGCGAGCAGAGAGGCTGGAGCACAGCCAGGTCTATACTGCTGCTGCAAAAGTGGGGAGACGGGGGAATCTAGGGCTCTACCGCAGGGCGAGGCAGGCGCGCCGTCATGGCTGGCGCTGTCGCTCTTTCGCTGTCCCTGCAGGAGCAGCAGTTCGCGCTTGGCGACGGCGAGGCGGGACGAGGCTCGGGCGGCTCGCGAGACGACCGCAAAGAGAAAAAGAAGAAAAAGGAGAAGAAAAAGAAGAAGCACCGCGGCGACGCGGAGGACCTCAGCCGCGGCGACGAGAAAGACGGGGAACCTTACACGCCGCCGAAAGACGCGGTCTCGGATACGTCGCACGTCGAATCGGTGAGCGAACAAAATCGTTCTACAAATTCTGTGAAGAACCCCATTTGTAGTGTGTGTCTCTCAGCCGCGACGCCGGTCAGTCAGGCCGAGCGCCGACATTGGGCTAGAGCGCTTCGCAAGTTCCACACGCGTGCGCGTCTCTGCGTGGTCGCCGGGATCTGAGTGTGAGGTCTGCAAGTTACATTCACATCGTCTGTTGCGGCGCGATCCGCCTGACTTTGAATGCTGCGGAAGCCTCCAGAAATCTGTGTGTTGCAACGCCTCTTCTGGTGCCTCTCGAGTGGGCGGGGGGGGTGGGGGGGGGGCAGGGGGGGACAGAGGGGGGTTTTCGGAGTAGACGGTCGCTGGGACCCTTTTGCTCATCTGCGTGCTTGGCGGCGGTGTTGTTGTGTCTTTTCCGGCAGACGGCGAGGAAGCCGAGTGAGTTGCAAGCTGGAGAGGGTCGCGATAGAATCCGCGCCCTCGCAGGAGACGAGAGCGGCGAGCCGCAGTCCGATGAACAGATCGCGACCTCCAGCGATGTCAGTGCCTCGAGTTCGGTTGTCACGGCTCCGCGGTGAAGCTGCAGATGCACGCAGACCCCATGTGGAGAGGGTCGAAGCGACGCCCGGTCTGCATTACATCCGCGTCTTTCCGCGGACGTGCTGCGCGACTCGTGGCGCAGCCGTTGAGGCAACTTGAAACGTGAAGGTGGCGGGTGGGAGGAGGTACCAGTTGTTTGTGGCGCATGCGAGAGCGTTTTTATATGCAACGAGATGTGTGGAGCTGCGGTGGGTTTCTAGAAACTCGAGTGTGGGATAGTGTCGTCAGCGGGCGCTGCTCGCCGCCGGCGCCGTTGGGGGATGCGTGAGAGGCACTGTCAACGCCTTAATTTGCAGGCGAGTGTTGTTCGCGCGAAACACCTATTTCTTCTTCAACGATTCGCTTTTTCTTGCTGAGAGCGAACGCCCGCCCACTGTAATGCGGCCTCGAGACTCGCGGATCACCCATGCATGCTTCTGCCACCGGGCGCAGAGTAGTGAGAGGGCTGCGCCGCGTAGCGGAACGCAGGTCTATTCGGTGTGACAAACTCGCTAGCGCCAGTCATCAGCAGTCCTTCACGAAGACTCAGGAAGCCTGTCAGTCTCGCCTCGAGATCATAGTTTACCGACTTCCTCAGTGAACAACCTCACCTCTACGTAGATACTTCACGCTTTGCAGCAGTCTACCAAGCTCTGACAACGCGGAATACTGACGTGGCGCAGGACATTCCCGCGCACAATTTCGACCTGAACGTAGAGGAGCTAACTGCGTCAGTCCAAAAGTCGTTCGCGGCGTCGACTGCCACATGTGCGGATGGCGGCGTCAACACTCCGTCTGACGCTGTCGACTCATCTACTGCCTTCGCCTCTATCTCGCGAGCCTTTCTCGAGTCGCTGAAATACGATGCAGTTTCAAACCTCACACGCTGCCGACACGGTGTGCCGAGCTAGGCCCAAGTTCGCCGGGTTCAGGCAGTTTCGTGTATCCTTCCTGACCAGCGTTTTTGCGCCGCCACACACGTGTCCGCCGGGAAACAGGAACGCAGAACCGCAGAGAAGGCAATCTCGGTGGCAGACACCTTGGCGATGGCAGCGCAAAAATCTCGCGCTTCTTGCAGCTGTCATGTTTTCGCGTGATTGAGTAGAGTGAAGGAAGGCGGGTGTGTGTGCATTTCGGCAGTCGTTCTGTCTGCAGAGAGCAGGACCCGGCGGCGCTGGACGCGTTATCTTTGCTTCCGCTGCGTAAGAGGCTTGACCTGCTTCGAGGCGTTTCCTGACGAACCGGCACGATAGGTGGATAGATTCAAGCGTGGCAATCTTTTGGGTGCTGACTGGCTCGAAAAAACTGCCCGCCACAACCCCCGTGACACGAGGATTCAGCAGGCCTTCCTGAGCATGCATGCAGCGGCTGGGAATTTTTCGTCTATAAGCGTCAGTGGCGTCCCCCCGGTTTCGGGTGGCCGAATGCATGTGGCTGTCGAGTGGGGCCGACTATGCCGACGCGCCTTGTTTGTGGCTGTGTTTTCCCCGTCCGCTGTTGTGCGCCTCGGAGTTTCCGCTTGACTTCTTCGGCGTTGCTGTACTTCCTTTCGTCCTCATCTTTTTTCGCGTGTCCCCGTGTGGCGGCCTGTCGTCGTCGCGAGAGCGTCCCCCAACGTTTGTTTCTGTTGCTCCACTCTTCTTTTCAGTCCGTCCACGTTCCCTCCCCACAGCAAAATGGCAGCGATTGCGACGGCTTCCATCCCCGAGGCTCAGAAGCAGGAGCTTCTCTGCACCTATGCCGCTCTCATTCTCAGCGATGACAACATGGAAGTGACGGCAGAGAACATCCAAAAGCTCGTCACTGCTTCCGGCAACACCGTCGAGCCCTACATGCCGACCCTGTTTGCTCGCGCGCTCGAGGGTCAGAATATCACGTAAGTAGTGCCCTCGCCGCCGGTTGCGAATCGGAGATCCAACGTACCGGGAATTGCGAAGATTCGACGGCGTTTTACCTGACAAGGGCCACGCGTTCCCCGTTCCACGGGCTTCGCAGCTTTGTCCGCAGCGGTCTTCGCCGTCGGCGGGACAGTGGGGCGAGGCGTGCAGGTTTTTCCACTTTGCATGCGTCTGACTGGACCGAATCCCTCTCCAGCGAAGTTCCTCGGGTGAACGAGGACTCGTGGCAGGCGGTCAGGGGTTTTTTCTTCAATTTTGGAGATAGGGCAACGGCTGCGTGCACGCCTTTCGAAGTCGCGCGTGCGGTGCCGGCGCACTGGGACTCGGGAGGGGGGTATTCCAGGCCCCGGTGTCTGGATTTCAGCTGGCGGCTTTTTTGTGGCTCTCTAGCGTTTTCAAGTTCAGCCATCTGGATGCCTATGCGCGCATCTCTGTTTTTGTGTCCTGTCGTTTCACTGCCCTGTCCTCTCGGGGGAACTGGACTTTCAAGGCTGTCAAGCTATCCTGCTGGAAGGGCCGCCGCCTTGGCTTCTGGTTGACGTGATGGTGGTTAACATCTAGCACGCGTCTCACGTGTTTGCTTTCTCCTTGTTCAATTTCTTGTTGGCACGGCGTGCACACGGCTTCCCGCGTCTCATGTGCGAGAGTTGCGTCGTGCATGCCCTCCGAGGAGGGAGTTTCCTTTCTCACCCGAATGAAATCGATTTCAGTGTAGGTGCACACGTACCCGGCATCAAAGTGCTGCCTGTTCGCTCGTGTCGCATGTTGCCTCGTTATAGGGGCTACTCGTGTGGAAGACGGAGGAAGCTTGCCTTTTTGTCGGGCTGGCGAGGAGGGGACTTTTCCATTTCGCTCGTGGCAAAGTGAAGGAGGGTTTTGCGAGAGGCTCCTCTCCCGGCTTGTCCCGCGGGGGGCTTCCATTCGAAGAGGCTACTCGTGCATCGACGGAGAGATTTCGAGGCTTTTCTGAGCCACCCATGCACTTTTTCGTTTGCTTTGTTTTTTCTCAGCGAGCTGATCAGCAACGCCGGCTCCTGCGCTGCTGCTGCACCCGCGGCCGCCGCCCCCGCTGCTGGCGATGCTCCGGCAGCTGGAGCTGCCAAGGAGGAGAAGAAGGAAGAGCCTGAGGAGGAGGAAGACGACATGGGCTTCTCTCTCTTCGATTAAGCGGAGAAAGGACCTGACGCGTGATGCAGCCCCGTTAAAGAGACACATTCTTGTGTTTTATACCTTGTGTCGTTAGACACGAAGTCGTTTTCTCTAGTTCTACCCTGGTGGTTTCTCGCGACGCTCCGTACCTTGGCAGACATTCCGAGTGGAGACAGACGCCGCAGAGAGACTCATGCTTTCTTCTGCCTTTAAAGAAAGAGAGGACAATTTCTTTTGCAAGCCTGCTGCCTGGAACCCCGCGCAGGGGGGGAGGGGGGCACAGCGCCGCCCGCTGTGCGCGGCCTACGCGTGTGGAAGGCGGGTTCGTCCACTGGACACGGTGAATACGGTTTCCAAAGATCCATGACTAGTAAAAGAGTTCTTTTTGGGAAGTAGTCCTCGTAGAATACACGCAACACACGAAGGACAAACGAAAAGGTTATTCCAGCTGTCGCAGTTTGAGCGGGTGCCAGCATGCGCAGTGTTCACGAGTCATCCGTAGTGCTTTGTGCTGCCCGAAGATTCACTGGACAGAGAATTTAGGCAGCACGCTGTTCATTAGTTATTCGTACACATCGGGGATGCGATCAAGTAGCGAAAAGGAAGATCCCTGCAAAGACCTGGGCGACGCTCGCCACAGCTGATTGTCGACGCCACGCAGAACTGAGCGTGCACGCTTACGAGGCTGGGGAGCCAGTTAGACAGAAATATGAAACACAGCTGGAACCCGGGGTTCGGACGGAAGCGGGCTAATTGCTCGGGCTCTTTGGCGCACTAAAAACCTCTTATAGGGTATAGGGTGTGAATTTCCTTGCAGTCGCGTGTGCAGCGTGACTTCGAGGGGGACACAGATATTTTGATGCCACAGAGAGGCTCGTAATGGCTCTTCTCGTGAAGCAGTCGCTTGCTACGACGGAGCCGCAATTGCTCCGGGAAAAAAACAACGGATTACATGCACTGCCAAGCGCCAAGAGCAAATGCCCGTGATGATGCAAAAAGCACAGCGTCCATGCCCAAGGGCGACAAGGAACCCCGAGTAAATATGAAATGCCTCCTCAGGATACAGAACAGTCTCATACCAGAGAGCCAGACGGATAGCGCTTAGGAACCGCACACGCAACGAGCATCCCGAGCTTGCGTGCGACGGTTTTGGCGCGTTTTGCGAAATCGAAATGGGATGCAAATCTAACAATTGCTCATTAGCCAGTGGAGCGCAGATGCTGGAGGAAACGAACAAGAACGACTGCGCTTTGACAAAAAGGTTCTTTGCTTTGAGAAGATACACACTGGACTACTCGATTCGAAGCCATCCCTCGTGGAGTGCCGACTTCTCAAACACCGCTACTTTTCCCTACAGACACAACTCTCCGCTGTCGTCTTCAGACCACCCTCTGCCCTACCCTTTACTTGGCGCCCAAGAAAGCGGAACTGGCGCTTCAAAGTCCGCGGCCTCTGTTTAACACGCGGGAACACATGGGTGAGGCTCTTCGTCTACACTTCTGCGGACACTGTGCGTCGCCGTGTGCGGACTCTCGTTGCTCCCTGCTTTCCGCTGCGACCTCACGTGATCGCACGACAGCAGATCCGCGCAACATTAAACAACTCGCGGTAGCCAGTTGCACCGCTGAAAGAAGGAGCACGCGACGGATGCAGGGTCCCACGGGACACACAGAAAATGCCTCGACCCCGCTTTTCGCAGTTCCTTCATGCGCCCAGGCGGCTGAGCCCCTCTCGCGTGTGCGCTTTGCGGTTGGGGCCGCCTTGCCGGCGAAACGATAGAACTACTCGCTCGTTCAGGTTTCTTGAACTTCGGCTATCTCCGAAGAGCCCTGACTGCTCTTGGGCTGCCGAGACGAAGGGTCGAGCTGCCGCGTTTGCGCAAAGTGCCGCAGTTCTTTCGCGAGACTCGCTTCGCCCAGCATCTCCTCGAGGTCATCCCTGAAAATACACACAACCGGTGAGCAATACACTTCAAGGGGGAGGCTTGTCCTTGACGCCTGAGGGGGGGAGGGGAAGAAACGCCTCTCTCGCATGCGTTAGTTACGTGGTCTGGTGTTCCATTAAAAGCAGAGGCAAGACAACCTCCGTTTCGCCATCTCACCTGGAGCATTTTCATACATGAAAAACCAGCAAATGGTGACTCTCAGTGAAAACATACGCGAACGGAACCGCAATACCCGCTTGCGCATACACCCCGGCACAGAATACGCCTCTCGCGAGCTACTACTCAGAGACGTCCAGCAGTGGCAGATACACTCGGCTCGAAGAATTTGCGAGCTCAAAATCGAGTTGGTGGCCTTCCTAAACCTGCGTAATCCTGCAGGCGTCTCAGGGGGTTTGACCAAAAAGGAAATGAGAACGGCCTCGCTCTTTTATACATTCACCACGGCATCTGAAGAACGCATGCTTTGTGGACTCTGCCGCAAAACTACAGCGCGTTCGGATGAGGTTTCCTTTGCGCTGGAGGCCACAGATGCCTCGAGGTCAGATTTTAGAGCGACGCCTCACCAGTAGTCCTGAAGCACCTCGCAGAACGCCGTGAGCAGCTCCTCTTGGAACGGGGAGAACTTCGCGCGCATCAACACGTCCAGCGACCGCAGGACGGGAATAACCTGGAAGCGAAAATCAAAAGGAGGTGAAGCGATCCAAGAGAGAGCGAGAAAACAGGGAGGAGCAGCGAAAGAGATCCTTTCTCAGCGTGTTTCTGTGTGCTAACTTCCAAACGAACTTTTCCCTTCTGCGAAGAGAGCGCCGCTGGCCTTCACGTCGTATTGCTGATCTTTCGGGTTCCCCGCCCTCGTCGTTTTGTGTGGATGCAGCGGCGTACCTCCGTCTGCAACACTTTTTTAACCATCAAGTCGAGGAGTTCGCCCATGGAGGCAGGGCCTGCTTGGTCGCGGTTCCCGGCCTGCCGAGCCCGCTTGCCGCTCCGCTTCGCCTTTCGCTCTTCGTCGTCTCCTGCAGGATCATCGCCTTCGTTCTCTTCGTCGTTCGGCTCCACGCCCCGCAGAGGCCCTGCCTTTCGGATTTTCACTTTGAGCGCCGGACAGGCCAACAGCCTCAGCGTGTCGGAGAGAAGCGCGCCGTCGGCGTCCGCGAAGCGCTGAGGCAACGGCAGCGCCGAAGCCGACGCCAGCGAAGAGGGCACTGAGGACGTCAGAGGCAGCTGCGGCTTGTCGTCGATCCACGCCGTGAGCATCGAAGACACCAGGCGCCTGAACGAACCCACATGGAACACAGACTGAGACCCTCGCGGTGTAGTTCACCAGGGTTTAGGCGAAATCAAGACACAACAAACGAGAGACGCCGGTGCACCCGCACCACGCGGACGCGGAATACAACTTAACAGCAGACGACCTAAAGCGCGGGAAGGATAGGAAAACGTCTTCCGCCCTTCGCCTCTGCCAAACCGCAGAAGCGCTGAACCGAGAGACTGGCGCGCCCAGGCGTCTGGCGCTCGACTGTCCGCTGGCATCGGCACGCTCGCCCGCAGGCAAGAGCTTCCACTCAAGCAGATGGGTTCTCCCCTCCGCCTTTGTTCGCATGGCCCAACCCGCCCTTTTTGTTGCGTGGACGCCGTACGGTTCGGGCCTCTGTCTGCGCTGCTTCCCCTGCTCCCTGCGTGATGCATGCGTGGCGCTTACTGTTGAATGCGGTACTTCGTCAGCGAGGAGACGCGGTCCAGAATGAACCGGTAGATTCGCTGAAAACACCCGAAATACCCAACGGCGGACCCAAAGAAAATGACGAATCCGTTAGGAAGATGCGCAGCGAACGCCGCACACTCCTTAAACACTGCCAGTCGAAACGCACAAATGTATATATATATATATATATATATATGTACATATATATTTAGACATAGGCATCACGCAGCGGCTTTCAACCGCACTCAGAGGATCACACGCTGGTCAGCGTCGCCGCCGTTCACGACGAACTCCTTTTCGTTGGAAGGCGTCGGAGCCGCTGGCTGGGCGCGTCTGTGGCGCTTCACTTACGGATTTCTTGTCGTGGTTCGCGCGACAGCAGAGAGCACGCAGCGTCGCCTTGCCCGTGAAGGCCGGATGCGCGTAGAAGCCGTTGAATGCAATCAGACACTCGACAAACAACGCCGGGAGCCTTCCTTCCTGCAGAAAACCATGAAAACTCGAGACGCAGATTACGATCTAGAGCTCTTTAAACCCTTAACAAGAAGCGGGCGGAGACTTTGTTGACAGTCTCCGCAAAGCAGAAAAGCAGTGAAGAGAGCATGGCCAGGAAGGAAAGGACGGGCTGAAGCAGAGTGCCGCGCGCTTTCTTGTGAACTCAACGAATGCGCATACGCACAGCGCCATGCATGCGCGACAGCCCGCCAAAGTGCTACGCGCCGTCAAGCGCCACTCGCGTCTCCACCTGTACCTGTTTATGGATCGGGTGAACATGCATATATATATATATATTCTCACATACATGCACACATACATACATCGTGCAGCAGGTGCGTCAAACGCTTCTCTCATCCCTGCGGAGGGACACAGGTCCGTATGGATTCTCTGTGTTTCGCGGGGACCCAGGCATTCTTTCTTGATGCAGCCACATCACTTACGTATCGAGGGAGAATAACGCGGAGGAATACCGCCTCTGCGATGCCGCGAATCTCCGCGTGGGAGTCTCCGAGCGCGTACAGCATCCTGAAGATTGCAAACGCAGACAAACGCATCGAAGACTTCGTCGCTACAGATGCGCACACCTTGCAGAGTCTTTGCACACACGTTCGAGCGACAAAAGCAGCTCGACAGACGTTCAAGCTTCTCGCGTACGGTGTTCATACACCCCGCGACAGCTATGAATTTCTTGCCAGGCTCGTGTGACCAGATTCGCGCCAGCACCTGGCTCACCCGTGGACTGTGTGTCCCTTGAATTTGATGAATTCTTCGGCCACCAGCGTGGAGAGACAGGTCAGCGCGATCTTCCGCAACGGCACGAAGAGGTTCTCGTCCTTCGGCGTCTCTTCTTGGCGCTTCGCCGGCTTCCGTTCCCCTGCGGGAGAGGTCGCCTCGCGGCAAGGCGCGTCCTCCGCGTGCGCGGGGGTCTCCTGCGAGGCGAGCGCGGCGACGATGCGCGGAACGAACCGGTCGGCGACGCCCGTCTGGCGCTGCATGAGGTCCGAAATGACCTGAAATCACAGACAAATCTCCAGGGCGAATGCTCGTCAGAAGCCTTGCAGGCGGTGCAGGGTTTTGGGCGACGAGGACCCTCCCGCTACGGCGGAGACTTCCTCCAGAGAGGAACGCTAACGAAGCGAGATAACTCAAGCTTGCACTCGAAGCCGAGAAGGGACGCACTGCCTCGGCGCCGAGGGCAACAACTCCCCAACGGAAATAGGCGCCAGCAGGATCCGCTTCCGTCTGCCCTCCAAGGTTCGCCGCTTCCTCCCCCTTTCCGCGTGCTCCTGTTTGCGGCGCTGCCCCTGGCGCCTGGCGCCTGTCGGCTCGCGGGGACTTACCGCAAGGGCGCTCATGCGCAGGATCGGATGCTCCTGCTCGCTCAGCAGCGCGCCGAGGCTCTCCGTGACAGCCACTTCGTCGCCCGGCGCGGCGCCAGCCTCGCGGTCCGCGCCGCTCCGCTGCTGAGGCGCCTCCTCGGCCGACGGGAGCCGCGCGCCGCCAGCCGTACGCGAAAGCGCCACTTTGCCCAGCGCCTGGACCGCCAGCGCGCGCACCCGCAGCGGCAGAGCGAGGAACGGCTCCACGGCGCCGCCCGACGCGGCGGCGGAAGAGTGCGGCGAGGCGCTCGCCTCTGCAGCCGCCGACGCCCGCGGAGAACGCGCGGGAGGCTCCGCCGAGGGCGAGGCCTCCGCGCTGCCAACGAGCGTCTCCACCCCCCCCGGCGCCTCGTACTTCGTCGGAGCAGCCAGGAGGCAGAGGCGATTCTTTACGACAGCCTGCAAGACAGGCCGACAGACGCAGAGGCTGGAAAGTCTTGGAGCGACGACGCGAGCTGCATGCGATGAACCAGCGGCTCAAACAGAGACACAAGGGTCGACGTGCGACGGTAGGTTTGCCGACGGTCACACCAGAGATATCTATCTTTAGTTACTTGTCGGGCTGTCTTTCTGCCGAACGAGAGTATCGTAGAGAGGATCGACGGGGGATAGGTCAGCATGGATCCGCACAACCGTGTAGTAGGTTAGAGACGCACTTAACACAACTCCGCATTCACGTACAAAATATGCATGCGCTTTGTCGTACGTACACATGTGTGTATTCGAGTTCTTTATCCATGCACAGATACGCCGATAACACGCGCGAGTTTGCAGGACGTCAACGCATACGCCACAGGCTGATGATTACGGAAAAGCACGCATTCATATATATCTACATACAATATAAAATATATATATGTGCATATGTAACTCAGTGCCTTTCCAACTACATTCATCAGTAGTCGCTGCCGGCTCTCGGCACTTCGAACGGCTGCCAACGCGAAAGCTAAAGCGACGGCGCTTCAGGATGAAAATCTCACATGAAGCATGCTAGGCAGGGAGGAAGCTGAGACGTCGCGGAGGAGTGCGAGCTCTCCGCCTGTCACGATGCATCTGCGAAGGGAATTGCAAAGCAGAGACGAACAAAACGCGACTGTAATCGGATCGTTTCCTCGGCATTCTGACACAGACAGGATCGCTCCTGCCTGCATGAACGAACTCGTGGTATACACTACGCAAAAAGAAAGTTTACACAAACCTAGAAATCCCAAATCTAGCGACTGTAAAACAGAGTCTAGCATCACTAGCACGATTTGAAGATGCATGCATCGAAACCACCATCCACGAGCGGAGGGCAGACACTTTTTCACACGGACTACTCACGCGAACCTGCGCACTACACCCCTCACATACATGCACTGGAGACAAGAAGCAAGTGAAAAAGAGACTCGCGACAACGCCTCTCTCTTTTCCGCCGATTACTCCGCACCTGGCTAGGCGTTCGAGGTCTTCCTCAGCACGCCACGTTGCGTCCGCCGCCTGCGGAGTCACGGCGGAGAGCTCTCCCTCTGGTCGCCGAGGTGCGCCTGTGCCCGCCACGTCTCTCGGCGGCGTCTCTCGCGCGCGTCCGTTCTCCTTCTCCGCCTCGGGGTCTGCTTCCGCGCCGTCTCGGGACGCAAGATCTGCCTTCTCTGCGGCGCGAAGCGCGGGCGGCGAGGCTGAGGCGAGGCGCGAAGGAACGACGAGGAGGCGTCTCATCTCGCCCTCGACGCGAGCCAGCACCGTCTCCGTCCAGTGCCCGCGTGGCTGAGGCTCGAGAGACAGGTCTTCGGAAGCGGCCTGCGCCGCGCCGCGGTCGCTCTCGCCTTTGGTGTGTCCCTCCTCCCAGTCCGCCTCCTCCTGCTTGCACGGCCGCGGACGCGCGCGTCCGTTTCCTTCGTAACTTTGCGCAGGCCGCGGGCGCAGCGCGAAACACGCAGCGATAGCCGCAGGCACCAGAGAGGCTGCGCAGTCGAAGTCCTACATGAGGAAAGGGGAGGCGCCAGGTGCGAACAGAGACAGCACACATGCGAAAAGGAGCGTGCAGTTCAACTCTCATGCAGGTCCATTGCTATATACTGCGATAAATGTATGTGTTGCACATCCGTCTGCCCGGACGTTCACATGCGTAACATCGAGACTTTCCAAGGAGCCACACACACAGGTGAACACATGCAATCAGGTCTATATATATATATATATATATTTACACATATATACGGACATAAATATGTGTATATGTATATATACATATGTATATATATGCACAGATATATATGGGTAGGGAAAACGCGGGATGCGTCCCGCCGCCACGCCTGCGTGCGCGTCGCTCGAGAGCCAGGCCTCCCCAAGACTCTGCACTCGAGCCGCGGGGCTGAGAGGAGCGAAGCCTCGTGATTTACTTTTCGCTTCGCGGCTTACGTGAATCATGCGAAAGAGGCGCTCGCTGGCTAGCTGTCGCTCGTTCGGCCGCAGATGCGGCACCGCAGCCTCCAAGAGGATGAACAGCCGCCGCGAGACGCCGCTAGCCAGGTAGCCTCGCGCCTGGCGCCTGCTTTCTTCGATTTCCCTCTCCGCGTCTGCCGCCGGTTTGGGCCTCGCCTCGCCTCGCATGTCGGCGGCTCGCTCATCTTCCCGTGCGCCGCCGCGCTTGCCGTCTCCAGTTCCTGCCTCGGCCTCCGCTGCCGCAGGCATGAGCGGCTCGCCTCTGCGGTCGCTGAACAGCCGCAGCCACAGCGCCAGGGCGGCCTGGGCGCCTCTGCGGTCGTCTGAGAGCTTCGCCTCCTCGGCTGCGAAGATCTCTGCGAAGCGGCGATCCTCGCGGCGGAGAGCAGCGCCAGGAGTCGAGGGCGCAGAGCCCGAGGGGGAGGCGCCAGACGCGGCCGCCTGCGGATGCGCGTGCAGCAGCACGGCCTGAGCGGTGCGGCGGAGGAGGCAGCGACGCGAGACGAAGAATGAAAACGGAGAAAAAGTGAAGAAACCTGGCCACGCAGGATCTACGCACATCACCCTAAACACAACCCTAAACCCTAAACTGCCAGAAATCCAGCTAGGACGTCCGCCCCGGGAAAGCCTGAACTTGAAGACGCAGAATCGAATAGAGAGAGAAAAAAGAGGCAAGTGCCGAGGAGTCGCTCACCTGCAGCGCGAGAAGAACGGTAGGAGGCGGCAGCGACCCTGAGACCTGAGACGCCCGCAGTCGGCTGAGGCAACTGGAAAAAAATTCGCGCGAGAAGCGCCCGCTGAGCGGAAAAGAAAACAACTCAGAACGCAGTCTCACGACGGAAGACACAGACGCAGCGTCCGGCGACAGGGCCCCTCCGTTCTCCGAAAAAAGAACCACTCCGTACACGCACACACACACACACACACATACACGTAAAAACACACTCTCTGCGCAACCCCAAATCTCGCGCTGCAGGTATACAAGTACATATATAAATATATACACATTTATATATATATATATATATATATATATATATATATATATATATATATATATATATATATATATATATATATATATATATATATATATATATACAGACGTGAAGGACACGTGCCCGATGATGATGTCCGTGCGGCGATGGCGAGACAGACGAACCGGGGACGAAACCCCTCTGAACCACGTCATCGGTCGCGAGAGATATAAACCCTAAATGGAAAAAATCTGCTTTCTCGCGCTGCACGGGTGCACGCCCCTACTGCTTTCGCAGGTAGTTGAGGTAGAACTGCAGAATGTCCTCGAGCTCCTCTTCGGAGGGATCGCGGAGCAGCGCCTGCGCCGCACACCACGCGGTCGGCTCGCCTGTCACATCTTCTTCCTCTCCCTCCTCCTCTCTCTCCTCTCTCGCGTCGTCTGTTGTTTGCGCGGCAGATGCCCGCGGATTCTGCGGCGCCCGCCGCTGGATGTCGTCGCTCTCGTCTCCGCGCCGCCCTGGCGCGTCGCCAGTCGCGTCAGCCTCATCGCTGTCGACGTGCGCCGAAAGCGCCGCCTCATTCCCCGCCCTTTCCCTGAGATTTTCCTTCTCGTGTTCGCTGGCGCCGCAGGAACGCTGTCGCTTCCTGCCCGCGGCCTGCTGCGACGCGCCGTCGCGGGCGTCTCTCTCGCGAATGTCTCCTTCCGCCGCGCCGGCGCAGGATAGCAGCAGCGACGCGACCGCCTCGCTCGCCCGCTCGCGCACAGACTCCTCCTCGTCGCCGGTAGCCTGCGCTAGCACACTGTCCCTCCACGCCTGCGAGAGGTCTCCGACGCACGCCGCGAGGATCTCCCGCGCCGGCATCTCGGAAGAAGCATGCGGCGGCGCGACGACCTGCGGCACGCAGAGCGAAGCAAAGGAGAGCGAAAGCGAGGCGGGCGAAGGCGCCTGTCCGGGTTTCGCCTGTGGAGAAGCGGCTTCAGCTGCACCGTTGACGACAGCTTTCGGCAGCGAATTTGCTCCTCCGGGGGCGGCGTCGGAGCCCTCGGCGAGTGGCGGTGGAGCTGCGGACAGCACGGAGGGCGAGAGGCAGACCAGACACCGAAAGAGAGTCATCACCCACTCATGCGTCGTCGCCACGGCCTGCCGTCGGACTAGCAGACTGCTGTCTGTGCATCTGGAGGCCGTCTCCGCGAGCGGGAAGAAATAGAGAAGCGCGACGACCAGGCGGAGCGACGCGACGGAGGCCGAAGGCGCAGGCGCCGACGCAAGAAATCGCGCCTGCGAAGGGGGTAAAGAGAGCGCGAGCAGCGGAAGCAACCGCCGAATCAAGCCCGGGAGGCGCATCTGCTCATGCAGAAGCAGACTCTGGCCCCCGTCGCGCATGCGATGGAGATCTGCACATTTGAGGAAAAACGCGAAAAAGTGCTGCGACAGCCACGCGCCCAAGCCGCAGCCGCGTGCGCGAACTTCACGCGAGAGAAGCAGCGGCAGGAGCCGCCGAAGGAACGTCAAAGCGGCCTGGCGAATCACGCTGCGGCTGTCGCGCAAGCACGAGCTGACGAGCGTAGACAACGTCGGCGGGTGGAGGAGGCGACTCAGCGAGCGGCGCAAGGGCCCTGAGGCAGACGCGCGCGAAGAATTTCCAGACGCAGCGAGCGCGTGACGCAGAAGCGCTGAGATCAGGTGCCCTAACACGTCGATGCCGCGGCTCCTGCAGCAAGGACGCCGCGACAGACAGGCTCGCGAAACGATCAAAAAAGCAGAAGGACACCTTACATCACCTCTTCGTGCGCCCACACGACGTCTGTTGCACACAGCGCCACCATATATACATACCTACATATACATATATATATATATATATATGTAGTGAGAAAGAGGACGCTGGTTCGTAGAGAGAATCCATGCACGCTACCCGTAAGAAACGTCGAGTGAGAGGCGCGGCCTAAAAGTCTACACATATCCCCATTTCTGCACACACAATTTCAGTGGATGCCGGGGCAGGGGCGCTTTGGCCGGGAGTGCGCGGCTCGCCTTGCTGGAGGGCGCCTTGCCTGAGGAGTGATTGACAGTCTTTCGTGCGTCGCATGAGCGCCTCGATGAGCGCGTCCGCGGTCTTTTGCTTCTCGCTGCGGCGGAAGAGGCTCAACAGAGGCAGGTCGTCGCCGCACGCGTGCGCCCCTGCCGCGGCCACCTCGTGAAGCTCTTGATCCCGCTCGCCTTTCTCGGCGTCGGCGGGCGCGTGCAGCTTCGGAGCCGGCGGCGGCAGCGAAGACGGCGAGGGGAGGCGCCTCGCCTCGAGCGCCAGGAGGGACTGGAGGAACTCGACAGCCAGGAGGCGGTGGAAGGCGCGCTCACTCCGCAGCGCAGGCAACAGCACGCGCGCGAGAAAGCGATCAAAAAACGACGGCGAAGCCGCGGCCTCGCGCGCCGCGTCGTCTCGGTGAGACAGGCTTTCGGCCACGAGTGCAGCGCGGATCTGGAACCGCGCCGGCAGGAGGCGCTGGAGCGTCTTCTCAGCCTCCAGCGACGCGCGGAGAATCAGAAGAAGCGCCGCCACCACCGGCGCGGCCGCCGAAGTGCTCGAGGGCGCGGAGGCGTAGCTCACAGCGCCCATGAGGGAGACGACCGCGTCGCCTGCGAAGGTCCAGAGGCGCCCCATCACGTTAAGTGCATGAAGTATAGTGGCTTCCCGCGTGTGGTTGAGGGCTGTGCGAAAATCCGGACATTCACTTTGGTAGTCGCCTTCCTGAGGTGAGCGGGTACGGAATACACGGATCGGATGCTCTCTGGCCTGGCGCGCGTCGAGGCACTGGAGAGCTCCAACGCCAGTCTAAGTCTCTAGCACACCTTTTGAAAACTACAACTGTGCGGAGGGGACCAACCTCCAGGCGAATCACGCAAATGTCATCAGAACGAAACAGATGCAGACAGCGAGTCGCCCACGGGCGCAGACAGCCGGCGGAGGCCAGAGCAGAAGCACATGCAGCACCGACACCAACGAGACACGTCTGCAGAGGCGCCGCGGC
The DNA here is from genome assembly GCF_002563875.1 of Besnoitia besnoiti. Classification (NCBI taxonomy): domain Eukaryota; phylum Apicomplexa; class Conoidasida; order Eucoccidiorida; family Sarcocystidae; genus Besnoitia; species Besnoitia besnoiti. Next base: position 3,077,890 of record NC_042363.1, on the reverse strand, counting down.
GGCGTCCCTGGCGGGACCGTAGGTCTGGTCTTGCCCTGCTTACTGGCGTCACGGCGTCTCTTCTCCTTCTCGTCTTCTTCCTCGTCTTCGTATCCGCTTCGTGGGCGCTTTCGCAGTCCGCCTTCCTCGGCATCCTCAGCGTCCTCCGCGTCGCTCGCTGGATTCTCTTCTTCCTCGTATTCTTTATCCGCACTGCCGTTCTCTTGCTCTGCGTCGTTTGCCGCGTCACAGAACGCAGCCGCGGAAGGCGACGAGCTTGCCCTCTCTTCGAGGGCACCGTCTTTCTTTTCTTCCTGTTTGTCTTCCGCGGCGGTCGCCGCCTGGCGGTCGCCGCGCGCCTCGTCTCCGCCTTCCGCTTCTCTCTCTCTGCAGCGCACAGACGACGCGGCAGCCACCTTCGACAAAACGCATGCGAGAGGGTGGACCGAAACAGATGCGCTCGAGGGGGCCGCGTCGCCGTGCCGTCACAGGGAAAAAAGAGTCTACACTTATTGTCTTGGAGCGAAGAGCGGGAAGTCCTTTACACTTGAAACACTTCTTGTCAATGCCCAATCGCGTGTGCCGAAGCAGAGGCGCCACGTGGAGGAGCGGTCAGAACCTTGAGACAAAATCTAGAAGCAAATGAAACTCTTACTAAGCATTCAGGACAAAACAGGGGCGCTGCGCCGTGAGATAGACGACGCAGACCGGCAACGAGCAGGCGACGCTCAAGCGAGAAGGAGGAAATCGATGACGCCAGAGAGGGAAACCGCGCACAGGTCGTCCCTGGTCAGCCTCTCACCTCGCGCGACAGACGGCGAGGAGCTCCGGCGCGCAAAGGACGTCGGGTGCGACCAGCAGCGGAAAGTCCTCGATAAGCTCTCGAACGACGTGTGCGCCTTCGCGCTGGACCTCGAAGGCGGGCTCCGCGGCGGGCGCCGACGCTGGTGCGGAGGCCACAGACGGAAGCGCAGCGGTCGCCGGCGCGGCGTGCAGCAGGACCGGCAGGAGGAGGAGGAAGGCGTCACTGGCAGCCGCGGAGAAAACATCCACCTGCGGACCTCCCTCGTAGAGAGGCAGCAGCAGGAACGGTCCCCCGGCGACTGACGAGGCGGCGTGCTGCATGCGCAGGTCATGTGCGCGGGCGAGCAGGAGCGCTGGCAGCCGCAGGACGAGGCGCCTGGCGTGCACAAGAGAGACACAAACGAGGGGTGCGGCGAGACAGAAACGGACATGGGACAAAGGCAGGCACCAGCCCGACAGAGAGAGCCACACCCACGCCCGCGAGCGCGACGCACGCAGAAGACCAGCTCCGCCCTAGAACTCCTCACTGTGTGGATCCCAGCCCGCCGCTGCCGTCGCAGGGCCTCGGCCTCCGCGACTTGAAGCTTCTCAAGACGCGTCGCCCTCAGGGCCCAGACTTCTCGCCTCTCCTGCTAGCTCACCTGTGCGCGAGCGCGAGCCCGCCGCGCTTCGTAACGCTGGCGAGGAGAGCCTGCAGACACCCGCGGAGGGCTTCCCGCCCAGCGACACTCTGGAAGATCGGGAGCGGGAGTCGCCGAAGGAACACCGCCAAAGTCAGCAAGGCGGTTTCTGCAGCTGACGACCGGCATGAAACTCCGCGCGCCGAGTCGCCTCGCCGCCCCCTCGCACCCGCCGGGCGCTTCCGCTCTGAATCGGAGGAGACTGCACCCGCCGCCGAGGCCTGGGACGCGTCTGAGGACGCACTCTCATCCTCCGCCGCGGCCTCGTCGTCGCGCCCCCGCCGCCTCCCGCTGGGGATCCGCGCGGATCGGCGCCGAGGCGGAGTCGCTCGCGGACGCGCGCCGCGTCTCGGCGAGGACATCGCAGCCACTAAGGGGCTGGACGCCTGGGAAGAGACCGCGGGGGCGAGAGGGCTCCGCGACGCGCCGGAGAGCGTCGAGGACGACAGCGGCAGGCGCCTCTCGAGCAGCATCGCGATGTCGCGAAGCAGTTCCGGCCAGGGCGCCACGTGGTAGCTCAGGCCGCCTTCCCACTGCACGCACCCGAGAAGAAACACGGAATGAAAAACAGTCCGCAGACGACTTGGCAGACTCTCTCAACACAGCCAGGGCATCTCTCCTGAGATCCACGCCCCTCTTGGCTTTGCAGGCGGCGAGCCTCGTTCTATCTATCTCTCCACCTGTCTATCTAGCTATCTTTCTTTCGGCGTGTCCGTGTCACCTCTATCTCCTCCGCCCGTTCAGATGCCTTTCTATCGGGACACTTGCTCACAGCTCTACGGACATCTCGATGTGAATAGTTGTGTTCAAAGAGTCCACCTCGCGCCCTCGCATGTGACGGGCAGCTGACCTTCTGAAACGAGAGAGAGCGAGACTGAGGCACCCGACGCGCGCCTGTGAGACGCACAGAGGCGAGCGCATTCAGCGACTGACCAGCATCATTCGGAGATACAAGAGAGCTGCGAGTTCGCCTTCTTCTCCCTTGCCCTCCTTCACTAGAATCGAGAGTGTCTCTCTGAGCACGTCGCTCACGCCAGGCGCTGCATCCGGTGACGAAGAGACGAGCGACGGGGAGGTCGCGGCAGCAAGCGCGGCGGCGTCTGAGGCGCTCGCCGCGAGGCTACTCCAAAAGAGAGAGATGTCCTGAGGAAGCACAGCGTCGCAAGGCGGCGCCCACTGATATCTCTTCATCATCGCGAAGCACCGCGGGGTGCTCCAACAGGCCGGCGGCCGCGCATCCCGCGCCAGACGAGAAGCGGCTACGCGCTGCACTCTAAAGAACCAAAGAGCCTGCATTCGAGACCCAAAAGCTCCCCAGATTACAGGAAATGTTGCTGGAAAACTTGGCTCGTTGTTGAAAAAGGCGCTTCTGCCACCAGTAGCGACGAGGACGCAAGAAGGTCATGGCGCGGTTCTTCCTTTTCATGGATCAAGCAGCTGCCCTCCACGATGTCTACGATGAGCGCCGAGCCCTGTTGTTCGTGGATCGGTGCCCTCGCCCTCTTGCGTTGCCTCACCTCTTCACTCCTTTCGATAAGATCGAGGGCGACGTCTGAGAGCGTTTTTAGCGCCCCCAAGCGCGTACGGGTCGCTTTGGGCTGTGTGCTGGCATCCAGGATGCCGCTGCCGCCCTCGTCCTCGGCCGTGTCTCCGTCGCCGCCATCCTCCGCGCCCAGAAAGGGCGCCGAGCTCGGCATCAGCGTCCCCCTGACGCGCTCAACAGCCTGCATCGCTGCGCGGCGGAAAGGCAGGAACCCGAGGGTCTCGATGGCCTCTGAGAGGGCACGTGATCCACTCCTGCACCCTCTCTGCTCATCTCCGTAGGCGTCCCGGAGGCCCTCGGCGTCGTGACTCGGCGGCACACTCACGCTCCGCGTGCGGGCACGTGGCGTGCGGAAGGGCTCTCTCTCTCGGCTGTCTGGGGAACTCAGCCTCCGCGCCAATGAGGGCGTGCCTGAGTCGGCGGTCGCTGGAAGCAGAAGGCGACCAAGAGCGCCGGAGTTCTCTGAGCCCGCGAGAGAAAGCACCGCGCCAACTGCGTCGGCGTACGTCGCAGCCGGGGGCGGGCGAGACGGGAGAACGAGTGGCTGCGCAGTCTCCGCCGGAGAAGACGAAGCCGCAGGAGCGGCGTGCAGGTCGGCGACCTCAGCTTCACGCTCCATGGTAAGGCAGGAGAAGTTGTGAGGACGGATTCGCCGCCGCGGTCGTAGCGCCGGAGGGCATGATGCCTCTGGGGAACCGCGGGCGATTAAGAAGGACCTTTCCTCTCCAGGTATGCAGCTGGAGTTCGCGGAGAGAGCTGGCGTTCAGCTCCAGGCTACCTGCATCGCAGACTCGCGGTCATTTCTGCAGCGGATTCGACAGCGTGCAGCGCAGTGGAAGGAGCGGCGCGCTGCGCAGTGCATGTGCAGCAGACGGGTCGATTATTTTGTTTCTTCAGACAGTGCTCTTAAAGAGAGAAGACATCTATATCGGGGAAGAAGAGCTGAGGAGAACAAGCCCGGTCATAGCCTCGCCGAGTCTAGCGGCGCACACGATGCAGCTGCTGTGCGAGAGGGAGGCGGAGAGATATCAAGCCCCTCGCTGCATACCGAGACGAAATTAAGCAGAGAGATCCTCGCAGAGACCCGGTTCGATGCGTAGCTGCTTGCACACTTTTGGGTCGGTTCGTGCCTGGATAGACCGGTGTGTACGCTCAGCTCCCCTCCAGAAAAAGAAGCGACGCTCGAGTCGATGCGCCTAGGCACACTGCGGAGCTAGATTAAGAGCTGCTGCGAAGGGCAAGAGCCGAGGAGGTCAGAATGGAATACATCTCTTTTCTCCGCAGGGAAACTGCCGAGGAAAGCAGTCACTAGGTACGAAGAGCGAGAAAGCTATGTCTTGCAGACGTGTGCTGCGCGCGTACCGGCCTCGCGCCTGCATGCGCCCGTCGTGCGCTGCTTGTCTGTGCCTTCTTTTCACGGGCGCAGCGGCGCGGGTGCCGGCCTACAGACTCACTTTTCAGGATAGGCGCCTGGAAACCGACTAGAAGGACAAGGCGGTGGACGAGGGACCGTCAACTGTCTCCGTGAACGGCGCGGTGCTGCCTCTTTGGAGTCGCGAGCCTCGCAGGGCGAAAGAGAGCAAGTCGCAGGGCAACGACAACCCCCTGGGCGGTGAGGAGACAGCTCTGTGCTAAACCGGGACCTTTGCTGCGTGCGTGGAAACAGCACGCGCGAGAGACGGCATCGTGCCCGTTTTCTCTTTCGCGAAGCGCTGCGCTTCACACAGAGCCGAGTGCTGTCTCGGCGAGCTAGCTTTTCGTCAAAACTTCATTGTCTGCGCTCCAGACACAGGCGTGGATGCTCGAGGCGACGGCGTTTCCAGTTTCGACTTGGCGCACTAGCGACCGTGTCGCCGCTCACACACCCGCACGCGTGCGCGCCTTGCCACTTTGCCGTCGACGGAGCGCTTTTCCTGCCCATGCGTCGCAGACAGCGCCAAAAATGGAACGAAAGCCGAGCTGAGCTGAACCGCGAGTGCGTGTAGCCGCTTCTTCCCAGTCTCCGTGCCCGCGAAAACCCTCCCCGAATCCCGCCCCTGGGCGCCTCATCCGTCCATGGGAGTGTGCCGAGCGTGGCCTTGTTACGCCTCGCCCTCGGCCGCGTCGTTTTTCGCGCGGCGGTCTCGACAGTTTAGCCTGTCTAATCTTTGAAAGGAGGGAGATCGCTGCTTGTCGCGAAACGCCTCCGTCTGCCCATATGCTGCTGTGGCGACTGGTGCCTCTTTTTTTCCAGGATTCTTCTATGCGACCCTGCTCCGCGCTCCTCCGCGGCGCGTCCGGGAGCAGCGGCACGCCGTGTCTGCCGGCCGAAGCAGAAACAGTTCGTCAAGCCTTAGCGGCGCAGGGTCTCCTCCTGTCTTCTCTTGCGTTCTCCTCTCTAGGTGTCTCTCTTCTTTTCCTCGGCCTCCATCGTTTCGCCGTTTCTCGTCTTTCCCCCCTGGCTGCTCGGTCTACCCGCGGTCGGCAGAGGCTCAAGTCTCCCTTCACTCCAGAGGCCTCTCCAGCGTCTTCGCGACCCGCCGTGGCCTCCTCTGCTCCAGCCTGCGTGGAGACGGCCGCTCGCCGTTCTACAAATCACTTTGCTTTTTCGCCGTCGTCCCCCTCGCGCTTGGTGTCCCCAGTCGTGGAGCCTGGACGCGAGGAGCGATGAAGGACGCGCGATGATCTCTCTCGTGCTCGAGTAGCGAGACACCGCATACCGGCGACGCCCGCGACGCGAGTCTCCTCTCCGCGTCCTGGCTGCTGGGAGTCCTGCTGCCAGGTGGCTCACACTTCCTTCTTTTCGAGGCCTCACAACCGCGCAGCTGACGTCGTAGACACAGGAGCCACTCTGTGACTCTTTTCTCGCCCTCCCGGCTGCGCATTCTCGCCTCCAGCGACTTCCGCTTCGTCTGCCGCGTCTTCTCCGGCGACTCTCCGCGTTCTCTCCTCCGCGCGGTTGTCACTTGAACGCACCCAGAGTTCAGCGCCCTCTCCCCCTTGTCTCCCCCTTGTCTCCCCCTTGTCTCCCCCTCGTCTCCCCCTTGTCTCCCCCTTGTCTCCCCCTTGTCTCCGCCGTCGCCTGCGCTACGAACGAAGCGGAAGGGACAGCCGCTGCGTGTACCGCGCTAGCCTCGCTCTCCCTGGTGGCTAGCCGTCCTCCTTCGCGCCACGCCCGGTCTCCGAGGACCGGCCGCTGTTCAACGGCGGCCTGCCGGCGCCTCACACCCCCCCCCTCCCGCCCTCCAGTCTCCGCTCGTCTGACGCTGCGGAGAGGGGCTGGCACGATGGAGGCGAACCGCCGCGTCGCCCGCCCATCTCGGCCTTCTCGTCCTCCTCGTGTCGCTAGCCTTCAGCGTTCCGTTGTCTCTGCGTTTTTCGCGGCGCAACTCGCGTCGCTTTGCGCCGCTGGCGAACCACCCGCGTTCGAGTCGCCGGCTGCGTTCCCAAGGCTCCCAGCATACGGCCTTTCCCCTAAGCTTCCCTCTGCCTCGGCGTCGCCCCCGCCTGCAGCGTCCGCCCTCTCGCCGCTTGACCCCTCAGCGCCGCTGCCCTCCGCCGCGCCGTCCGCGGCGCAGGTGCCTGGCTTGCGCGACCGCGCAGCGCCAGCCCCCGTCGGCGTCGACCTCGTCAGAAGGGAGACCCGGGTCGCAGAGGCGTCTGCGTCGCCGACTTGGTTCGCTCGCGCTTCCGCGGAGCTCGCAGAGCCGCACTCGGCTCGCCGCACGCCGAAGCAGGACCGCGAAGAAGACGATGGGGAGTCGCTGGGAGGACCAACTCTGTGAGTCTCTCGAGGAGGCGACACGATCGCCTTTGTTGCAGGCACATGCTCTGCCGGAATGCGCGAACGTTTTACTTGCCTTGCCAGCTTGCTGGCGTCCGCGCGCCGTCGGCTTTCACTGTCAAAGCCTCGCCAGGGGGGACTGCTGCAGACCGATCTCGAGGCCCTGCCTCTCGCTTCGCGGCCCCTGGGCTCGTCGCGGAGACGCGCGGAGACCACAGACGCAGCTGCCTGCGCCAGTCGAGGCGGCGCCTCTGTCCGAGCACCCGTATCGTTTGCCCGAGGCCGCGCTTTGTCGAGCGACTTCAGGTCCTTTGTCTGCTTTCGTCCTTAGAGTCGGGATGCGGACGGATGACGCGGTCGCTCGCTGAGCGGAGTTAGACTCCATCGGCGGGCGCATGTGGCGCCCATGCGTTCGCCTCGGGGGGCTCCCTGCATTGCTTCCCTGCCTGTGTGTCTGTGCCTCAGACTGGCTACGCGCCTCTACGCGGCCGGGAGCATCTTCGTCTGCGCACTGGCAGGTGCGTTGCCGCCGCTGCTGTTGCTGCAGAAGGAGCAGCGCGAGCGGCGCGCGCGCCGCGCAGGGGCGCTGGAGCCTCAGGAGGCAGGCACGGGCGCGGGCGGGATAACGCCCGCGACCGCCAAGTACATTCGCTTGATCATGTCCTTCACGGGCGGCGTGCTGCTCTCTGTAGGCCTGCTCCACCTGCTGCCTTCTGCGCAGCGCCAAATTGCGTTTCAGCTGGCGCGCAGCGGCGGACTGGAGGCCGTCGACCCGCTCTCCAACCGCACGCCGAGCCCCGCAGCCGCTCCGGGCTCTGCGGCGCGTCGCCGCGGCGAGCGCGGGGAGGGCGTGGGGACGGCGACGGGCGCCGACGCGGGAGCCGCTGCTTCCCCCGGAGACAGTGAGAGAGACGCCGGCGACGGAGCGGCGCCGGCCGCTGAGGCCCGTGAGCCGCCTGGGACGCAGAAGACCTTTCCGTATGCCTCGCTCTGCTGCCTCGTCGGGGTTCTTCTCGTCATGGTGCTCGAGGCCCTGGCGGAGGCGGACCACGCACATGCGCCGCACAGCCACATTCACACGCATGAGCACGTCCTAACGCACGTGCACGCAGAGAGGCGCGAGGTGCTCGAGAAAGACGAAGACCCCGAGCAGGACGATGGCGCGCGACGCGGCCTGGCGGTCGCGTACGTCCCGCCGGCGCTGACGGAGACGCCGGGCGATGGCGGCGGCAGCGACGGCGACCATGGAGGCGAGGAGGAGGGACGCGAGTCGGGCGAGGACGGAGAGGCGAAGCGAGGCGCTCCGGCGCGGCAGAGCGCGATGCCGGGGTCTGTGGAGGATCTCCGAGCGGCTGCGAAGCCCGCAGGGCACTGCTGCCCGCTGTCGTGTGCGCCGTCGTGCTGCTTGGCCTCGCATGCGTTGGTCGAGTCGGCGTCGCCCTGGGCCTCTTGCGTGCTCCCAGAGGCCGCCACGGAGGAGGCAGGTGCGCTTCTGCATCCGCGCGCGTCCGCCGCCGACTGCCTCGCCCCGCACACGCCGTTCCTCTCGCCCAGTCTCGCGTCTTCGCGCTCGCCCTCGCGCGCGCTCTCGTGTCACTCGCTCCCGCCGCGCCCCTGCCTCGACGCCTCGGCGTCGCAGGCGCGCAGGCCGGCTGCCGCCTTTTCGACTGGGGGCGTCTTTCGCGGGCTTTTTCGTCGCTCGAGCAGCTTCAGAGAGGGCGACGGCAGGGAAGCCGCGCTGCAGGCCAAGCCGCCGCGCGCAGCCGTGTGCGGCAGGAGCGGCGGCCGGCGCCTGTACGCCGCGGGCTGTGCCGTGACTGCTGCCGCAGAGCTCAGCTGCTCCGCCGCTTCGTCGCCTCTGCTTTGTTGCCAGGACAAGCTCGAGCGGGAGGATTCGGCGTTTCCTTGCTGCTTCGGCCGCCCGGGCGGCGAGGCAGGCCACAGCTGCTTTCCGCCGGACACGCGATGCGAAGGCGACTGCGTCTGGTCGAGAGAGAGGCGCGTGTGTGCGGATTCGCGATGCACAGAGGAGTGCGAGAGAGACGGTCGCGCACCGTCACGCGTCGGTGCAGAGAGCGAAAAGGTGTGCGAATGTCCTTGTGCTGGCGCAAGAGGCATCGGGGGGGACTCCACTGAAGAGAGGCGGGGCGGACCGCCGCAACACTCAACGCACATCCACACTCAGACGCCGCCAGGTTGCGCTTGCGATCTCCGCCTTGTTGTCAGCGTGCCTCCCCGCAGCGACAGAGTGCCGAAACACGCGATGCGCCAGTGCGCCTCGCCGTCGTGCGCGCGGCGGAGGCGCGATGCACGAGGCGCAGAAGAGCTTCCTCTGGGCGCCAACGAGGACGGTGGTGAGGCGCAGGGCCGCGCACAGGAGAACGCGGGAGAGAGGACGAAACGAGGAGAAGGGAGCGACACATATCTTTCGTCGCATTCGTCCTCGGAAGGAGAAAGCCAGGCGCGTAGAGGGCGCGAATCACGAAGCGAGGCATGCGCTTTGGACTGGAAGCAAGGCAAGCAGCGAGTACAGCGAGGAGAGGCCCTGAGCTACAGCCGCTCTGCAGATGACCTGGCGCCGAACCGCGAGGGCGGCACTGCAAGACCCAGCGCAGAGGCAGGCGCGAGAGCGCCGCCTAGCCAACGCAGCGGGCGTCGCGCGGACAGGAGTGACTTCGAGGGGTACAGGAGACCCCGAGCGGGCGCGTGTGGGACCGGCGGCTCGTTTTTTCCTTCCGCAGTCTCGAGTCCCTCGCTCGTCTTTGCGCGCGGACGGATTCTGTCGCGAACTAAGCACACGCACCGCCACTGCGTCCCGGGGAACTCGACGGGCGGCGCGGGCTCGAGCTCGTGTCTGTCGTCTCTCTCCTCCCCGCTGCTTGACTACGCGCCGTCTGCGGTCTCTGCGTCGCAGTGTGACTGCGGTCCTCTCTCGCCGCGCTCCGACGTGTGTTCGTACACCTCCGAGGTGTGCGAGGAGCGCGTCGGGTCGTGGGGGCGTGCGAGAGACGACGATGGCATTTTCCATACCTTCGCGCTCCACAGCCACGAGCGGAGCGAGTGCTGCCAACGGAGCCACGCGCAGGGCGACGACTCGGTCCTCGACTTGGAGGCGTTCGGCGGCTCGCGGCGTCGCAGACGCTCGGGCGGACGCCGGTGTATATACACGCTGCGGCGGCGATGTCAGCGGCTGTGCAACAGGATGCAGCGCATGTCCAGCAGCTGCGGCCGGTGCAGCCCCGGGACCGAGCGAAATCGCCTGCTGCCGCCCTACGGCAGCAGCAGCACTAGCGCCACACTGGCGGAAGAAATGACGCACGCCGGCGAGACGCCTGGGGCAAAGGAGTTCCTCGTTTCTGGCGTCCTCATGCTTGCGCTCTCGTTCCACTCTCTCATGGAAGGCGTGACTCTCGGCACCGCGCTGAGGCCGCAACTCGTCGCGTTCGCGGTCCTCGTACACAAGGGCCTCGAAAGCTTCGCGTTGGGATCGTCGCTGCTGCAGGGTACGGCGCCTGGCGCACACGCAGCACCGGCGCAGAGCCCTCAGAACGGGAGACAGGCTTGCCGCTTGGAGGCACTGCCTCTTTTGACTCAGTTGGACAGACAGGGTTCCTTCTTTTCGTTCGTGGCGAAACTCGGCGTGCGCGCGTCTGCTGCCACACCCCGTGTGCGTGCGATCTGTGGCCTCTGTCTTCGACCGCTAAGCTCCTTATGGTTCCACGGCTTAGCAGGTCTGCTTTCCCCTGCATGCGTGTATATGTGCGTGCGTGTGTCATACCTCACTCGGTTGACTGACTTTCTGCGATCTTAGTGGACTCGCACGGGAAACTCGAGTTCCTTTTCTGCTTTTGTTTTGCGTCCAGGGCAGACGAGCGTACGAACCTTCATCTGGCAGATGCTGCTCTTCGCGTCGATGACGCCTCTCGGCGTGCTCGCGGGCATCTCCATCACGTTGTTGGCAGCCGACGGCTTGCCCGATCCGGATGCGGATGCCGCCTCCCCTCCGTCGATGCTGCATTCGCTTGTCCCAGCGCTTTGCTCGTTTCTGCCGATTCTACCCGGCATGCTCACGGGGGTCGGCGCTGGGACCTTTCTGCACGTCTCGCTCCTTGAGTGCATTGCGCCGCAGCTCATGCGGTGCCGCGCCGAGGGAAAAGCGTCGCTTTTATCGGTTATTGCGGCGGTGTGTGTGGGCGCATTGGTCATGATTATGCTTGCGTGAATGCCTCGTGCAGTCCGCGCAGCCAGTTACGCGTAGTGTGCCACTAGCCGGCCGCGATGCCCAGCGTTCTGTGTTCCCCTCGTACACAGTCAGACATGCGCGGGAGTCGGAATAGCTGAAGAAATTTTTAACGCGCTCTGGAATGCGCGTGAAAGTCTGGTCCGCCTGCGCTTATGTCTCTCCACAGCGCCAGCGCAGAAAACAAATGCTGCCTCCAGGCAACTTGAATAAATGCTAAAGAGAAATGATGGAGACCATGGGGTAGTCCCCAACCCGTGTTCGGATCCACGCGCTCTCACAGGTAGCTGTTCTGTAGGAACCAGCAGGAAATCTTCTGGAAACATGTGGTTCACATGCCGGGCTCCGGCGGCGCACAGCGATACGAAACGGCAAGCGTGTCGCCGACGCCACAGTTTGTGAAAATAACCTGCTGGCACGCCGAGTTACGAGATGCGTCTATGCTTCGCAGACCGAATACGCGTCGACAAGCAGTTGCGTCGCAGTGCTAGATCCCAGTCTCCGTGAGGTTGGAAGACCACATTTAGGCTTGCTGCCTGAGTTCTGCTGCGAACACGCGCCTGCTGGAGGCTATGTTCGTGTCGATGGAGCCCAAACTAGCGTTGTGCGAGGGGATGACGTGATTGAGGAGCTGCCTGCGTCGGGCTTTGTAAGGTCACATCTCCAAGTAAGGAAGCGTGCCCCCTGTGAATAGTGAGATCAGTTGGTTCCACAACCGGAGTCATCTTCAGTATTCTAGGAACTCTAATGTCTTTGTTTATTGGTAATCTCAATGGTTTGCGATAGAACCATAACACAATGGTAGATATCGTATATCTTACTACCGGTGTGGGGGATCACAACAAAGTGTGGGTAATCCCAGCAGGCCGCATTGCAGACCAGGCTACTGCATAGACTGCTGTCTGCGTGAGGCACGCTAGGGCGCGGCGACAGGGCGGGAGCACACCAGCGACCTGGACATTAGCTACGACGCGGTGCGACGGAGGCTATGGCTGACGAAATGCGCTAGCGAGAGGTTAGTGTGTTTACGGGTAGGCGCAGCTGTTGTCTGGTCAGATTAAGCCACCACAGAGGGCTGGCGCCTCCCACATGTGTGACCGTTCAAAATTGCAGACAGCCGTAGAGTGCTGTAGGAAAACTGCAATCTTCCGAACACGGTGCGGAGTGACGAGACTCCGTGCCCATTGCCCGCTAAAGAAAACAGGCATACCGAGGGAAACATGTTTGCGGTACATTCGACCCGTGGCGCGTCCCCTGACGAGGAGAAAGTGCACTGATGGTAGAAACTTGCCGACGAGGCGTATCCGAGTTCAGAGTACCGTGCTGCGCTGCGTCAGAGCCGCGGTATACACATTTGCGTGTTATGCGTTATGTACTACGGACAGCGCAGTACACAGAGCGACCCAAGACTCAATCGGGACTTAATGTGCAGTTTCACAGACGGAAGACCGGGCGGCCCCCAGCAAGGGTAAACACTGCAGTAACCCTCTTTGAGAAGGTGTGCTTGACCCGAGCTAGCGATCAGGTGGAGGATGCCAACGCCTTTTTGGTCAATTACTGCAAAGCCCAGCGGACTGCTTCCCTGCCGGAAGGAATTGGTGCCGACTCAGCGGCCAACGTCTACAGGAACGTTTCTTGTTCAGTCCGAAGCAGAGACAGTTCTCTATATGCAGGCACACCCTTGAGGCAGACTAGCTTGATACAATCTAGGATAATCTCGACGGCATGGGCTGCTGCCGTCACGTTCAGGAGGCGCCCATAGTTCCAGCGACAATAGAAACAACAGCAAATCGCAGAGTCTGCTGGCGGTGCCACTGTGTCGATGGTGATTTCTACATCAGCATGCCTCGGTGCTTCTGGGCGACCGAAAAAGACTCGGAAGCTAGCGATCAGCTATGGCAGAGCATCGCTGTCTGTGGTGCGAACCCCGGCACCTGCTTCCCCGCCGAGCCCTTCACAGACCTGGCGTGCAAGACATGGCAAGCTGCAGGAAGTATAGTAAGTGCATGCAGTCGTGTTTTATTTGTAAAAATGTCTTTTGCTTGTCGGCCCCAAGACGGTGTGAACGGAAGTGTTGTGCACAAGGGTCCTGTGTCGCTCTCAAAAGAACACTGGGGAGACAATGACAAGACGGGAAATTTTTCGTTTGTGCTTGCTTTTGTGGGTCAACTTGACGCTCGAGGCCTCTTCCTCGGTGGCTAGCGTTGAAAGTTCCGACTCGACTGTTGGCGACGGCGATTTGGTCCGGCTACTCCAGCGGAGACCGGGCACTAGGAACGAGCCGGAACCTGCGGCGCTTAACTACGGCTTTCTCAGAGGGTTCGGGAGACAAGAACAACAGGTATTGCCATACTTGCCTTATCAGGCGCCCCAGTCCAACACAGCCCGTTCAGAGTCCTTGGTCGCGAGCAACCCGGAGCTTCCTGTTTTTGCGCCCTTGCCCGTTGCCCCCCGGACTTTCTCGGACTTGCACCATTGGTGATTTGTGTATTACTAAGACGAGCAGGCATGGGAAGTTACTCCGCTGTGCAGCTGCTGTTGACGTCTGGCATTCGCGAAGCACTGCTGAGGAAACGACTCAGCACTAATTGTGGAAGAGCCTCATGCACTCGTGTGGACCGGGGCGCAGGCGCGCCCACAATACAGCCAAATCTGCAGTGAAGGCCGCAGGCGGACACGTCTGCCTGCGCTTTACTCCGAGGCGGGCGACGTCGCCTTTGTTAATAAAGAAACCTTTGTAATGATGAGGGGCCGTCGTTACTGACCTGACCTGTGGCCGCATTCATTCGTTTGTAAATGCCTGGCCGTCTTGGTCACACACCACACAGATACTAGAAACAGGTTTTCCGAAGCCCTAGGCGAAGAGCCCAAGGAGGAAGTTTGTTTCATTTCCGTGCTGCGTTCGGCTTTCGGTTCGGCGTAGCACGAGAACGAAGATGTGTTACCACAAGCCACCCGCTACACCTTTTTCCTTTGTGCGGCCCAGTCGCCATAGGGGCGCTGCTGACGAGGTGACAGTATCTATTTGTCTGCCCTCGTGACTCTGTTCCGAATTTGCTGGCGGCGACGAGCGGCGAGCGGGGCTCATTTTTTCGAGTGCGCAGTAGCGCGTCTCTTTGTGAGGGAACCCACGAAGGCATCACGAGGCACGACGCCGAACTCGCACTCATGGCAGTTGTAAGACTGTGTTGACTTGCGCCGATGCAACTCTTCTCTTGAGGCTTATTCACGCTGACCAGCGCCCTGCGTAGATGCTGTAGAACCGAAGTTGCTCGCCGCTTCGTAGCGCTGGGCTGCACCCTGGCTCGCCTGACAGACCCGTCGCCCTAGCACTTAGTCTCACCGCGCGCACAGACACAGACAACTGGGCGGTGTGAGCACGAGTCGCTCCCCCCCGCGCGGGTCTCTCCGTGTCTCGCACGCGCCCCTCGAGACGGGAACGCAGCAGCAATAGGGCCCTGACCCGTCTCTCTGCGAAACAAACGGCAGACGGCCGAAAGCGCCAACCTTCGGTGGAAAGCATGCCGGAGGAGAAGACTTGTGCTGTCCTACAGCCCGATAGAACACGCATGCTGCCAGGGAACTAGGGCGACGGAACGGTGTGGCAGGACATTTTGCGCTGGCTTTTGCCCCCGCCGCTGAGCCGGGGCACATGAGAAGAAATGAGGTGCTACTAGTCTGAAAGCTTTCGCGAAATTACGGGTCCATTGTTGACGTAGATCGCGGTGCGTCTTGATGCCGGTTCTGCCTCTGGGTGGATGCTGTCTGAGTGCAACGCGTCTCTGCGTTCCCTCGGCGGGTGAGCAGCAGGTTGATCAGATTTTGTGGAAGGCTCCACCGGTGATCCTAGCGGGAAACTGCCGTTGCCCGCGAGATCACTGAGATACGACAGACTTCATTTCGGCTGCTTCCGTTCCCTTCCTGGAACCCGTCCAGCCGCGTTTTTCCGGGGAGGAGCTCGTCGTTCTCAATTCAGGTTTCCAATCGAGGCGTGGGTGGCAGTTGATGCACAGTCCCATCTGCGGGAGCAGTCTGGCGCTAGGCGCCTCTCGGCTTTACCCCCGGCCCTTTTTGGGTCGGAAAACCCCAGAAATCCGGCTTTTCGCCCTCCTGTGGCTTGGGAACGAAACTGCAGCTTCCCGTATCTGGCGGTCCTGAACGTGCAGACACGACGCTGGATGTCTCCGCAGCAGCCGCCACCATGGGAGACGTACCGCCCCCTTCCCCGAGTCAGGTATGCGGTTTACGAGCGCCTCCACTGGGTTTTCCAGACTCGTCTGAAGAGAGTCACCTCTCTGTGCGGCATGAACTGACGGCGCTGTGCGCAGAAGCGGCTCTCTAGCGCCCCCCCATGAGCGGTCACGCTTCAGTGGCTGTGCAGATTGCTTCCGTGGAACAAGAGGAATATGGGAAAACTCCACGGTTTTCAACCTCGCCGATGGACTTCGTTCCGTGCAACGAGGGCGCACGGTCGCTGGTGCTCAAGCCACGTAACCCGGCACGACGAGCGGGGGGGGGGGGGGGGGGGAGGGGGGACGGGGGGGTTGTGTAGGAAATCCTAGCGCTTGGGTGGCACCTCGTTACCGACGTGACCGTAATTTCGTTTTCTCGCAGCTGCACCTCTGCACTCTACTCGCCGCCTTTGCATACTCCCAGGAAGCTGACAGCTCCAGCTTTCAGTTCCCTAGCTGCTGCGCCTCCACTGCTGTGCTCCACTCACGAGGCTGTAATTCCCCCGCCCTGTTGTCTGCTACTCCGTCACTTCATACTCACGCGTTCCCCTTGTCTGCGCCTCGCCCTCGTCCCGATCTCACGCATTTGTGCTGGCTCTGTCACGTAACGTTTCATCGGCGCACGGGGGGAAGCGCCGCCACAGCAGATTTCAAGGAACGCCCCCGTTATATTGACAACTATTTCCTTGCGCTTCCGCGCGTCCCTCTGTCTCTTCTCTTCGCTTTCAATCCAGACGGCCCTGCAGCCTCTCTGTGGCCGCCCACTGGTCGTTCGTCTGCAGCGCAAGCGAGGTGATTCTGTTTGTGTTAATCGACTACTCCGTCCGCTTCAGCTGCCGTCTCTCTGCACCAACTCCTTCAAACAAGGAGTGCCTGTGCGGCCGCTGTATATTTCACCAGACGTTCTGACTGGCTCTGTAGTCTCTGCTTTTCTGTGGGTGTGCGCTTCCGTTCGGCTTCACCTCTCTCCATCATCCGACTCCGCGCTCTCACAGGACTGACGCGGCTCGAAAGCCTGCTAGTGCTCTTAAGGTACTCGCTGGTTTCTGCGTGCTGTGTCCGCAGGCGTGGAAGCCGACAGACAAGCGTTTGCGCAGCTTCTTTGCGCCCTTCCAGTAAGCAACGACACCCCTCCTGGCCGTGTAGGCGCCCCGGCGCGCTCTCCGCGCCTCCACACGTTTGCGCGCTGCGCTTCTGTGTTCGTCTCTCCCCTTCCCGTCTCCCTGATAGTCATTCCGGCTTCTTCTCTCGCGTGCCGTCTGCTGTGCAGCTTTGTCGCGCGAGGTGAAATTCTCGTCTTGGTCGTCGGCCTGATCTTCTCCCTAGGGGGCGGCGCCATGATGGTAAGGAAGACTTCAGCGGCGAGCCGCCGGCTGCGTCTGCGCGGGAAGACCGCCAGATGCTTCGTCGCCTCTGCTTCTCGGGCGCTCGAGGAGCGAGCGGACGCGAAGCGTTTTGTCTGAACTTCCCGCCTACCATCGCCACGCGAATGGAGACTTTCGCGCTGCCGGCAGTGCCATACGCGGGACGCAGAAGTGGCGTTTGAGACGCTCTTGCCGGCGTGAAGGAGGCGAGGGCCTTTCCGCGTGGACGAGCGCCAGTCGCCGTGTCCACACCACGCCAACAGTTACAGTGCACACATTTTTGCGCGAAGTTTCGAAGGATTTCGCCGCTTGACGCCAGCTTTTCGGTTATCAGGAAGCACACAGGCCGATCCTATTCGAGACTGGCTTCGCTTCGTGTCGAGCAGGTCGACCCGTAGGCGACTCACGTACATATCCTGGAGTTCCTGCACTGGCTGCGCTGTGCGTCGCTCAGCCCATCTTCATCGGGCTCTTTGGCGACCTCTTGACCGAACTCAACACGGGGGTCGACATGGACTACTACGTGAAACTCACGGCAGTTCTCGGCGTACGTCTTCTTGGCTGTCTTGTTCTCCATCGCCGCTGTCCTCCCGTGGTTCCTACGCAGGCCAGTGCCTCGCAGCCGCAGAATCCTGCACACGCTGCCCATAGCGCAGGGGGATCACTTGCGAACGCGAGACGTTGCGGCTACAGGCTTTCGGCGGCGGTGCGGCGCGCAGGTACCTCGCGCCGCGCTCCTGTGTTTGGGGGCCGTGCTGCCGATGCTCGTGACCTGCGGCAAATGCACCCGACAACTCAGGGTCACATATTCGAGAGTAGCGTTGTCTTCATGTGCTCTCGTGCATGCGAATGCTTGTATGCATACACATAGATATTCATGTATCTACATACTTATATATATAGCTTCCGCCCTGCTTGGGCGTGACACCGACACAGGCCCAGGTGCATCTAACGCGCATGCGTGCGCTTTTTGCAGGCAGTGAAGCTGGTTATCGGATGGGTGTCGGCGTCCGCGTTCGAATATTTGTCCGATTGTCAAGAGACAAAGTTCAAGCGCCACTACTTCGCCTCTTTGATCCGCCAGGTAACTGCCAAAGCGGCTCCCACAAGGGACAACCGCAACAGACGGCGTAGTCTCTGCGTCTGTCGGTAGGAGTTACGCGCGCCTCACCTGGCGTTTGCGGGTCGTCAGCAGCTGTGGCGCACTCATGCGCGCTTCCTCGTTTTTTCTCTGTCGCAGTTTCGCACACGCGCCGGCGCTGCCTCTTGCAGGGAGTGCTAGTTGGACTTCAGCGTGCGCCTCGCTGCCGCGTGTATTGCCTCGAATGCTGCTTCCGTGCATGTGCCGCCGCGGACGCGACTAGCAGGTGAGCCGCACAGCCGTCGTCTCCGTTCCTTTGTTTCCGCTCTCACCTCTCAGGAGCAAGGCTGGTTTGACAGGAACGACGCCGGCTCTCTCGCAAGCCGACTCGACGCGAATGGAGCCCTGATTCGCGCCGGTGTCGGGGTTAAATCCGCTACAGTAAGCGCGTCGGAGCTTCTGTCCGCCCTCTGCTTCGCGTCCCGCCACCCGGGCTGGCGCGGAGCAGGAGACTACCAGAGCTTATCAGCAGGGGGTGGCAGTGCAGACAGAGGACTCACCGGGAAACCGGTCGGCTTATTCAAGCCCGGATGCGAAGGACAGGACACCGTCTTCGCCGCGCTGGAGTGGACATTGCCTCCCGCAGATCCGCAGCGTGGGCTGGGCGAGATGCGCGGAGGTAGCTGGAACGAGGATGCCAGTCAACTGTGCCGACCCCTTCGTCCATGTTGCTATCAGACTCTTGAGTTCATCGCGACGTTCATCGGAAGCTTCATTCTGGCTTTCACACGGAGTTGGAAGTTGACCTTGGTCGTCAGCGCCGCGCTCCCGGTGATCGGCGGGTGCGGGGCGTTGCTCGCTTGGTCGCTGCAGAACAGCGAACGACACTGTAAGCGACCGGTTGCCGCCCCCGCTGCAACTCGCCGCGCAGCTTGCAGGGCCTGGCGTCACTCGCTTTGCCTTCATACGCACACACCAGATACTTCCGCGTCCGCGCACTGCCACGGGACTGTCTCAGCTGTTAGCCCTGGTAGAGCCTGCAACGACCTGCACTAGGACTCCAATTCTAAGGTCTTAGCCTGTGCGTGTGTGTGCTGTTGCGCCTTGAAAGGACAGCCTTCATTCCCCTCGACACTCTGTGTACGACTTTGCCTGCTTCGTTCGCTCTCGCCCGTATAGATACATCCATCCAAGTCTCGCTGGCGAGTTGAGTCGATGGCGACATTTGCCCGCAAACATGCAACTCTGGAGTGGCGTCGTATTTGTCGATTTCGAGACCTGAGCGCGCCTTCCCCCCCTGCGACTCAAGCATGCTTTCGCTTTTTGCTGTCCCCTCGCTGGCCTGTGTGTGCGCTTGGTTTCAGCCCTTGATGCGTATAGCAGTGCTGGACGCGTTGCTGAAGAGGCTCTCCGGAACATCCGCACAGTCGCGTCACTTGGGGTCGAAGACCAAATGACCAGGGACTACGCATCCAAGCTGAAGACTGCAGAGCGCGCCTCCATCAAGGGCGGCATTGTGACAGGGTGTGGTAAGTCGGGCGATCTTTGCTCTTGAGTCGTTTGCGTATTGGATGTCTCGCTGCTAAGAGAACCCATCTTCATGGGCTACGGAGACAAAGAAGCTGCGGCGGCTCCAAGCCTTTGGCCTCCTACATGCTGTTTTACAGACCTAGGCGACCGCGGCCACGCGCAGCACGCCCCTAGGTGGCAGATCGAATACGTGTCTGCTGCACATGCAGGTGGTGTGATTTGTTTGTCTTCCCTGCAGGTGTGGGCGGTTTGATGTCCTGCGTTTTCCTCATGTACGCCCTCGGGTTTTGGTATGCCGGCGGCTTGATCGCCGACGACCTCCGCGCGGCTCTGGCATCAGCGACCCGTAAGCCAGCATCCGCAGTAGCTTCTGGCTCGCTTGAGACGTTAGCCTGTCCTCACACGTGTGCGTCTGGTGGCGGCGTGAACGTGCTGTCGCTGCGTCTATCTCTGGTGTGTTGTGACGCGTGCTATTTCAACTTCCCGACGTCTTAGCGTTCCTTGTCGTCCAAATCCACTCTGTCCTTTGTCTCCTTCCATGTGCCGTCCGTTCGCGAGCGTCCTCGCTTCTTCTGCGCTGCTCTGAGATGTGTTTTTTCATTTGTTCTCCGACCTGACTTCGATCCTTCCCGCTGCAGCCTACACTTCTTCTGGGGAGACGCCTCAGCTAGCCTTTGGCGGAGGCGACGTCGTCGTCGTGCTTCTCGCCGTCATGATTGGAGCGTTCAACCTCGGGGAAATCATTCCAGACCTCGGTCACTATCTGAAGGTACGTTCAGCCAGCGCGGCGACCCTCACAGCTTGAGTAGAGGTCCTGCATCTGCTCGGGATAGCCCCCGTCAACTGTCCGCTGGCAGCAGGTCGACTGCAGGTACTATGTGCGGATGCCGTCGGCCTGCACCCTGTGTAGATAGCCCGCCACGCGCGATGCTAGCGGCGTGTCGCCAGAGGCCCTCCCCCTTTGTTCGCACTCCAACTCGCTTGGGGCGGCTCCGGCTCCAGCCAGCGCCGCGACCGCGCTTAGGTACCCTACGGTATACACCGCCAGCGATGTGCTCCGCAGTCGCAGTGAGGCCTCTGCAGACAGTTGTCGGAAGCACGGAGACGGGCGGGTGATTTCGAGAGGCGAACTCGTACTGACGCCCACTTCGGCAGCGGCAGTGGGACCTCGAATGTGTAAGGCAGAGCCTCCAGAATCGGTGTGTGGCACCTGCGTGCCGGGCTTCACGTTGAACCCAAGGCGAAAAAGCTTGAACCGACTCGTTGGGTGTTTTTTCTCGCAGCTCGAGCAGGAGACATTGCCATGACACGTGTTGTGTATGCCCGTTCCCCCCCATAAACAGGCTTCCGAGGCTGCGTCAGATCTGCTGAGAATTATCCGTCGCTCGTCGGAGCTCGACCCATTCGATGCCACCGGAGCTGTAAGTGCCGCATGCCACGCAAAGTCCAAGAATCCAAAGAAGTTTGATTCCGCCCTGTCTTCATGCGCAGTTCGCTAATTATCACTGGTGTTCCATGCGTTTCTGCATTCAACCATTTCGCGAGACGCTCAGCGCGTCTGCATGCACGTATACATTGCAACATAGACGTGTGTCGCAGGCTACGGGGGTCCGCTACGAAATCTGGAGGACTTTCGCATGCGTCCACATCAGGACTTGCTTCCGATGTTGTGCCCGTGAAGGCAGCTAGTTGGCACAGCCGTGTAAGGCAGTGAGCAAGCAGCCGGCTATAGAGAAATTGCTCCATGCGTTTCTATACGTAGACTGATCGACATGCATCCCGTGAGGGAGAGCACAGACGCCCAGAGGATATTTCGAATTCCGTACTGGGCAGTCTTTGTCGTCCAGGCATTCTAGGCGCCTATGGAATTAGAGCGTCGTGTGTGCTTTCCAGGCTCCGGTCGTGTCTTGTTTTCCTCCCACTGTCCTGTCGCCTCGCTTCCGACTGGGGTCCTGCAGAAGGATGTGGCGCTGAGCGGGGATATCGTGTACGAGAACGTCTCGTTTGCATACCCAAGCCGCCCGGAGAAACTAATTTTCAAGGACCTGAATTTAACCATTCCTGGAGGCAAAACTGTCGCTCTTGTTGGCAGCTCCGGTAAGAACTGACATGTGCGAGTTTTCGTATTGCGTGACGTTTAGCTCTTTCACGCGCAGCACTCAAAAGACGCGCATGCGCGAGCACAGTGCAGGGTGCGTTACAGTCCCACACAGGGCATGGGGGAGGTTCAAGAGATTTCCGTGCATTGTGGCTAGCGATACCGCATTCACAGTCAGAGCCGCGAACATCTCGGGCCTGTTGTTCCTGCGCCATGTCTGCCCTGTGCCGCTGCAGGCTGCGGGAAATCTACTCTCGTGCAGCTGCTCCAGAGGCTCTACGACCCCACGTCAGGCACTGTCAAACTCGGAGACTGGTGAGTGGCCTCAGTTTCGTCCTGCGAATTTCAGGGCGGCCGGACGCTGTGCGAACGCGCGTGTAGCGGACACGCGTGCAGCGGACACACAGGGCTACCGGCACTACACCGCCAAGAGTAACTGAGTGCACTGCACGTACGCGTGCGTACCTTCTCGGCGTAGGGTTTAAATGCATGTATGTATTCGCAGGTGTTCACACACGCGTACGCTTGCATGTCGGGGTCCCAAGCAGCTCTCAGTCGGAGGGCGCCGATATGCGCAGGGAGCGTGCGGGCTACGAAGTTCGGTGTAGAGCATGCTAGTATAATTCGTACGGATGGTACACACCACATACTTGCGTCTACGCGCCCAGCAATCTATGTATTTACTTGGGTCTAACCTTCTTCAGATGCATATATTTGTACAGTGCGTGAATTGACGGGTGACATGCCGAGAGCAACGCCCGCTACGGCCAGTGTGTCCTGAAGAGTTGTACAAGCAGTAGCGCACAGCATCGCATAGTTCGGTGCCACGTTTTCTTTCTGATGCAGCCCGCTCAAAGAAATCAACTTGGCGGCATTACGGGCAGGCCTCGGAGTCGTTAGCCAAGAGCCGAAGCTATTCTCTGCAAGCGTAAGCGCAGGACTCCGCCGCCTGCAGTATCCGCTGGGGTGTCCTTATGCTGTGCCTGAGGAGCCAAAAACTGCGCCTGCTGTCGGTATGAAGTGTGTGCCCGTTCTCCAAGGCGTCTGCCGGTGTGCGCGACTTGTGAAAAATTCTCGTGAAAGCGCCGGGAGATCCCATTCAGTGAGTTGTGCTTGGGTGGCGGACCTCGTGTAGTTGCCTGGCGCCTCGCGAGTACACTGGTGCCCACCCCATACTGCTGTCCTGATGACTGGCCTGACACCTGCGTGCGCGGTCGCCGCAGCGTTCTGCGTTGCATAGGTGACTTAGGATACCTCGATTCTGCGTTGTCTCATCATTATCCTTATAGAGTCTGGATTTAGAGGGCGTTCGTGCGTCTCCGGCATTGAGCCTCAGAGTTGCGAGGCCTGTTTGCTTTCATCGGCCGACCTTCCGTGCTCGTCGATACATCCCCTGCCGCCTGGTTCAGAGACTGCACATGCATCCTGAGTTTTGGTTGTGGCGCATTGTGCAGGTTGAAGAAAACATCGCTCTCGGGTCGCCGACGCCGGTGACGCACATCGAGGTTGAAGCGGCCGCTAAGAAGGCGAACGCGGCTGGATTTATTGAGGACTTTGCCAACAAATACGAGACAGACTGCGGTTCGATGGGGGCACAGGTGTCTGGAGGACAGAAGCAACGCATCGCTATCGCCCGCGCGCTGGTGAGAAATGAACTGGAGCGCACGATGCAGAGGTTACCGACCGCCGCAACCAACACTGAAGCACGCCAGCTGCCTGCGGGCACTCATATCAGTATGTTCTAAGGTAGCATGCTTTCGCGCGCCAGCCGAGCCGTGCGTTGCTCAGCTTGTCTCATCACGCTCCTTGCCGTTTGCCCTTCCAAATTGACTTTTCAGGTCCGCGAGCCCTCAATTCTGATTTTTGACGAAGCCACGTCTGCACTCGATAATGCTTCCGAGCACGTCGTCCAGGTGCGTGCGAGCAGACAGCAATGCCCGAACAAGGCGCGGGGCGCCGAACCTCGAGATTGCGCGCCCTCGAGATCGCGTGACGACCGGAGATAGCAAGCAGTGCTGAGCGAGAAACGTAACGCGTTGTCGGTAGATACTGCGTTACGCACATATTTTTTTGGAAATAAACTGAAGAACATGGATAGGAAATCGTAGACCTTAGATAACCAAATCAGTAGTGCAAGCCCTGCGTACGTGTGTGGCCGTGCTGCTGCACGGGAGTCCAGTCTATTCCGTTCCGCGTCTCTGCGAGAAACGCCATCTGGCTCACGTGGGTTTCGCCTGCGTCGTCGGATCTCGCAGACGCCGACGATGCCTTCGGAGTTCATAGCTCGGTTTGCTGCCTCGTGCGTTCTTCTGTCAGGCCGCTCTAGACGCGCTTGTCGCGACGACCGGCTCCACGACCATTATAATTGCTCATCGCCTAAGCACAATTCAGCGGGCGGATCTTATCATCGTCCTCGGACATAAGGACGGGCAGGAAGGATCGTCCGTTGTGCAACAAGGCACGCACGAAGAACTGATGAAGGATGAGGTAAGCTGGGCAGGCCTCGGCACGCTTTACAACGGGTCTTCACTGAACTCTGCGTGATCCATTCCACGCGTGTGACGCCCGCCGTTATATCCACTGCGCGGCCGGTGCGCCGGAGGGCTTGCGTCTGGCCTCAACAGGCCTCCCGCAGCCTACCTGTCTATTAAGGCGTGTGGATGTGTACCCAAGTGACTTGCGGTCCGTGCATGTTTTCAGCAAGGTCTCTACTACAGCTTGGTTCAGTCACAACTCATCGGCATGCACGGAGACGAGCAGGCGGACACCCAAGAACAGCTGACAGGAGAGGAACCGGCGTCAGATACTTCCGCGACCTCCTTCCCTGCGGCGGCCACCAGCACTATCCACCGCCGTGTCTCCAGTCAGGTGAGAAAACACGAGCCGCCAAAGTAGGATTTGATGCACTTGTAGCCATATTTCCTCTACAGCTCCTCGCCCCTCTACCTGCGTCTGATGAGTATATATGCATGTATATCGGTTCGGGGGTAGCACAAAGTATGTCTGCGCACGTGGAGTGTGTAGCCAGTTTGGCGCGTCTTTCAAGCAAGGGAGTCGGATAAGGCAGTTTCGCCTAATGTGGCAAAGTACCGTTCGTCCCTGCCTGTGGAGGACAGTATTTGCATGAGGGCTGTTAAATGATAGACCCGTGGCACTGGCGCGTCCGAAGCGAAACGGGCGCATTGGTTTGCGTAGCCGCGTTGCTACCCTCTCGAGAGTATGTGGCGCGCCCCCTACGTACGAGCATGGTGAAAGGCAGCTACGTCGGTCAACTTTTCGCCTTCGTGGCCGCGTTGATGTTTGCATCTGCTCGTTCGTTTGTCTGTGCCTATACCAGTCCGGCATCAGCTCCATCAAGTCCTCTGCGTCCTTGCTGTCGGAGCAGCTCGCCTCAAGTAAGTAGGCGCGCGTGCAGGTTGAAAGACGCCGGTAGCCGCCGCTCCGCTGAGCAGCAGCGCAGTCCTGTGCCCTTTAAGCTGGGGCATGGCGCTGCTTATTTTGCGTAGCTCGACCTGCTGTTTCCTCGCGGACCGCCGGATGCGGCTACGCGTGCGCACGACTCGTTACTGGCGGATATGCGGGCGAACGCCTGTTTCACACGACCCGATACTCGACACTAGCAGATACTCGAGGCGTTACGGATGCAACCCAGCGGAGCGCTGAGGACGGGGACTAGCACGGTTCAACATGCTCGTAGAGCAAGGCTCGTAAGATCGCTTTGTAGTGCTTAGTGGCGAGATGCCTTCACAGTCGCGTGTGGCTGTGGGGTTCATCTGTGCCTCAGTCTACTTCATTCTGTGTGTCTCATCACGTCGCGAAGTCTCTCCGGCTCTGCTGACAGCCGTTGTGATTTCTAAGCGTGTACCAGCGTCCTCTTTCTCATCGGTGCACGCGCGTCCATCTGCTGCGCGCCCTCAGGTTATTTAGTTTGATACTGCCCTCAATGCGTGCACGTATTCATTATATATTCATGAAGATATATCTATTCATGCAACTCCAAGCGTGCGTGCAAGCAGAGTGTCGGGGGGGGTAGGGGTTGGGTCAGTGGACGAGTCCGGGGTTGTGGTTCGAGTTTTCCATCGTAGGGAAACCAGCTTATCCTGTCCCGCTGCGCCTCCAGACGTGGAAACGGCGAAACGCACTGGCTGGCGGCCGTTAAAGAAGACCCACGCGGCGAACGCCAAAGAATCTGCCTCGAAAAGGCATCTAATCGGACTCGCGTGGAAGCACTGGCCGTGGTTCCTCCTCACTCTCGTCGCTGCAATCGCTTCTGGGTATGGAAACGCTGTCGCAGTCGCTTGCGTGCTCGCTGCGAGCTCTCCCTGCGGTGTGTTGAGAGGGTTGGAGCACTGCCGCCTGAACGTATACAAATCCGAGTGTATAACTTCCTACACACACAGGAGCACATACTCATATGTTCATGCATTGCTGCTTTTCTGCTTTTGCTTCACAATACCGGCTGACGGGCGTGGCGCGTGAGCGTTTCGACCGAGCGGTGACGGATGTTGAAAGCCTCCGTGCAACGCTGATCACAGCCTTAGTTGCACGCCCGGTGACCGTGCAGCCCGCGACTGCTGGTTGAAGGTTCGTTTAATACACATACATAAATTTGTATGCATTTTCGCCTGTGCCAGTGTAGGAGAGCAGTTTACATTCTGTGTTTCTGTGTAAATCTTGGCATGGCTCTTCTCACGCAGAAGTGTGGCATTGAAGACGTATGCGTATCACGTGGACTATACGTTTCTTTTTCCGGTACCCATTCGGCGAGATCGGTTTGTGCGTATTTCCGCCCTTGTAAGTCTGCCACTCCCCAGCTTTAAAAGTGCTGTTTCCGAGATGCATTGCTTGTGCTCTTTGTCCTTCACCCCTGACGCCTTCACCTTGAACGTTGCGAGTGGTTTCGTTTTCTTCCAGAGCGGCGTTTCCCCTCTCGGCAATTATCTTTTCCAATTTCATCGCTGTGTACTTTAACCCGGACCCCGACGAGATGGAACGCGAGGTGAGCGGCAGTGTGCCAGATGCAAGCGACGCGCCGGGGAAGGCTGAACTGCTCACGGAGCGAGGGAGGGACACGGCGACGTCGCTGCGCACGCGACTGGTTGCAAAAGGATATCCTACTCGTAGCACGCTGGACAGCACGGCGAGCCAGCTGACTGCACATGCCGCGCGGACCTCGACTCAGCAGCTGGAACGTCTAGGGAACGCCCGCGATGTGGAGGCGAACCGTGTGCCTAGGGGCGCCACATCCACGCGTCCTGGACGGGAAACTCGAGTTTAGGCGACGCGCGGCGGCACCATGCGTGTTTTCGAGACAGGCTGGGCAGGAACTCGAGAGGAGAACGCGCTAATTGAATTCGGCTCTCCCCCGCATCCCTGTCTTTCGCTCTGTCTCTCAGGCGGATAAGTGGGGTTTGGCGTACGCGATCCTCGGCATCGCCTTTTTCTTCATCGAGTGGTTCAAGTTCCTCGGTATCGAGAGCATGGGGGCGAAGGTGACGACGGACCTACGGCAGAGAGCGTTCACGCAGACAATTCACCAAGACGTGGCCTTCTTCGACGACGCGAAAAACAGTGTCGGTAAGGCGAGAGCCCCGAGACGAGGTTACACAGCGGGCTCCTTGCAGCAGGACAAAGCGAGGCTAATCTGACCGTAGGTCAGCGCTGCTGTGCGATGGCGCTCCAGGCGCAAGTGCCGTCTTTCGCCGGACACACAAGCGGCCCTGAATGTTCACACGTTGCCGATGCTGCGCGCATAGGCCACTGCGCGTACCTGTACACGCCTATGCACGCAAAGAAACTAAACATGTTGTTGTTGTCGCAAACGTTGTCACATGTGACGCAGGGTCGCTGATGTCCATACTGTCGTCTGACGTGCTCGTGGTTACGACGGGAAGCTGCGGAAACCCGATGGCTCTCGCGACGACCATTGCTGCGATTGCCGCCGGTAAGTAGAACACAATCGACACCGTGAATGCATCCTATGCTCACGTACTGCCGTTCGTAGATACACCTCCCGTGCCTTGCTGTCGCCCTTGTGTTTATTCTGGCCTGGAGTGAAGCGGCCAACGGAGCGGCGGCGTATTTTTGCATTGCCACGTTCCATCTTGAATTTCCTGACATACTCCAGTCGCCTCCCACGCCGCTTGAACTGCGTTGCCTGTTGACTTCCACTTAGTAGCCGTCAAGCCTCGAAAACAGCCAGCCACTTACACGTGACTTCCTACGTGCAGCGTCCCATAAGCGTGCCCGTGCCCGTGGTCGCGCCGCAGCCTAGACCTGGACTACCGTAATGGATTTCTCTCTGGAGAGGCCTGCTTGTATTCGTTGCACCTTGTACACGTGTAGCTCGTAGACGTTCACATGCACACTGTTCGCGCATCTTAGACGCGCTCGCGTTTGGTGTGTAGCCTGCCGTGCACTTCCTCCGGAAGGCCGGCGTGGGCAGTTCATATTCCGTCGCCGACACGGCTGTGTGTCGCACTGGCCGCGCGCCGCCGGTGGGGAGCCCGGTTCGTCGGTATTTAAGTTCTCAACATGTCCATGAAATATCAGCAACGATAAAACCTATTTGGCTACTGGAAGCCTTAGGTTCTGTAGGGACTTCGCTGAAGACTCTTAGTGGACGGAGATCACTTGTGGAGCTGAGGCAAAGCGTAGGAGCTGTCCTAGAGAGAACGGCGTCCCGGAGACTGATGTGCGTACCAGCTCTGCGACAGAGGAAAAGCAGTGGCGGTGATTGTGGGGTCGCGTCTGTTCTCGTTCCTCTAGGCTGTGGCGTTGCGTTTGCAAGCAGCTGGAAGCTGGCATTGGTCCTTCTCTCCTGCATGTTCGTTCTCGCTCCTGCAAATATGATGGAGGAAAAAATCCTGCACTCTCAAGGTAGGTCGTGGCAGGCCGTCAGCCCGCATGGAGTTCCGGCTCTGGTGCGACAGGCAGAAGTGTAGGTGATTTCAAACTGCACTGACGAGTGCGGCGCGGGATCCAGTACTGTGTGTGTTCGCTCGGGTGGTACATTCGATTCTGTTCGTAGCAGGCAAGCGTTTACCAGCAGGCGTATTGACTTTTAAGCGTCCAAGTGTTACCAGTGACTTACCGCTCTCAGTTACCCCCCTCCTGCGTGACGATGCCGAACCTGGCTGATGCTGAGAAAGAATCCGCGGGTGCACCCTGGCTGGTGGAGGCTTTACGCGGGAATATGGACGGTCAGTAGTGCGAGCGCAGGTGACCCTGTTTGCCGCCGGTCCACAAGGCAGCGAGTTTCGTTGTTGACTGCAAGACGACACCGCCGTGAATCACACCTGGCAGTTGCGTTGCAGCCGCAGATGTAATCACTGACGAGCTCACAGAGAACGGTCATTCTGCTCCCGTGGCGGCTCGCTGCTGCGCACAGGCGACGGAGACAAGATGAAACCCGCAGACGCCAAGGACTGCCCCGAGCAGGTGCTCATTGAGGCAATCGGCGGCATCCGCGTGGTGTCGGCTTTCGGTTTAGAACAGGTGAACGTGGACAGTTCTGTCTAAGCGAGTAGCTCTGTAGTACGCAAGACGCGATCTTGGGGGAACCAGGCGCTTAGCGCGCCAACCTCCGCATGTATCCAGAAAAGATGGTCGGCCTTCCATTGGTACAAAAGGCGTTTTGCACTCGCGCGAAGTAACGCCAAACAAACATACGAACGCCGCCCATCCCTCCAATTGATTGCCACACAGGTGGCGGTGCACACACGCGCACAGAACGCTCCAGCTGTAGCCTGCGATGTGTTCACACTGGCGACCAAGAGATGGCAGCCACGGAATATAGTAGGGTAAATCGAAACAACGGCAAGGCAGGCTCAGCGCCTGCGCACATACCGATCACAAACTGGAATAAACTGACGCATGCTTATCCATGAACCCGTAGACGGCCGCTGGCGATGTTCTGTGTATGTGACATTCTGAGCGTCCTCTTCCGTCCCTGCCTCCTCACGGCGTGCAGATATGTTCATTCTGGTGAATACGCGTATGCGTCCAACGGGTGTGCAACCCCTACAGAGCAGGCCATCTGCTGACCGCATTGCGCAAGCCATCAATGTGTGCATAATTACTAGGGAGGAGGACGCGTGCTAGTGTCGTCCTTTATACGACGCGGCTTGATTCTGTGGAAACTGAATTTGAATGGCTGCGATGGATTAGCGCGTGCGGCTTGTGTCTTGGGAAGAACACTGGCGACACTCCTACACCCTCGTCTTCTCTGTCTGCGTCCTCTCCGTCTTTCCAACTTCTATGCCGTTTTCTCTGCTTGTACGCTTGCCTGTCTGCAGCATTTCATTGATCGCTACACAGAAGGTCTTCAGCGCGATGCAAGCAGGCAAGCAAAGAGCGCATTGTCGGTTGGGTTCTTCTGGGGGTTCAGCCAGGTGAGTCGCCGCGTGCAGCACACTGGAAGCTTCTCAAACAAAGCGTGGCAATGCATGTGGCAGCCGAAGCGCCTCGTGCAACACGCAACGTTTTTTATTGCGTCTGATTGGCTACCGGCGTAGGCTCCCGCTTCTTGTGATGTGGCGACAACGCTTCATGACTGCACAAATGCTCGCGTGCGCAGGCGCCGCACGCAACGGCTAACCTGCACAGATATAGCGCCTAGGTATTTCTAAGTGAATACATGTAGAGTATTATATACTGTCTGCTTCATACGGATGCCGACGAGGACACCGGACTACGCTAGTTCCATATATAGGAACGTATGCGCGGGGCCGAAACTAACGTACGACGCAGAACGAGCGGCGTGTTCAAGATTTGCACAGGCAGATAGGCCCAACAGCTTACGCGATGGCATCACATCCTCAGAGTTTCAGTGCAGAGTCATTGGGATGGAAAGCATTGGTGTTTTCGTTGTGGCGGCATCAGGCAGGTGATACGATGGGTGGGCATCGAGGTCCAGCAGCTGCGCTCCGTCTGTGCCTGCGTGATCCGTTGCCTCAGGGTGTGCAGTACGCCATCAACGCTTTGGGGATGTGGTACGGAGGACGGCTCATCGCCGAGGGGGCGACAGCAACAGGTAATGCTTTTCCCTTTTCCGCGACATTCGTGCGGTCCATTCCTTTTGCGCGAGTCGCAGGGGCCAGCCTTATCTTGCACAGGCACGGTGTTCATTCCTCTTGCATGAGCGAATCATCGACATTTCCCTATAACCTGCCCGCTTTCGCACGCGGGGGTGTGGCATGCCATTTCCTCCACCAAAAAACCTCTGAGTCAGTGGCCCTCCGGATCCAACCTTGCAGCCGTAAATTCTGCCGCGAGATGACGTTCCAGCGGTTGCAGAGAGTTCGTGTGCGCGTCTTCTGTGCCTCGCGCTGTTTCAGACATCATGCAGGCCATCTTCGCGCTCCTGTTTGCCGGCATTTCAATTGGTCAGACGGTCATGTTCTCGACAGACAACGCTAGGGCGCAAATGGCGGCTGAGCGCGTCTTTAGCCTGATTGAGAGGGTATGCTTGTCCCGTAGCAACCAGAAAAGAAAAGGCATGTAGTGCTGTAGCTGCGTGCGGCTTCGCACTGCACGAGCTGTCGGCCGTGGTGAGCGCCGAGCCTCTCTTTTCTGTCTGAGCAAGCAAGGCTCTGAATAGCCGTCTGCAGCACTTTGCACTAGATATTGACAGCCTACGTATGCGGTCCGATTCTCGCCAAGCTTTTCCCGACTCCCATCGTCTTCAGAGTCTAGAGTCCCCTCCGCTTGTTCGTCGCCTTCGCAGGCGTTTAAGGTTTAGAATCAATCCCTCGTTTCTTCCTGGGGCCAGCTACTCTGTCAGATTGCAATTTTCCGGGCTGCGTGGGAGATGCCTGCTGAAGGCCCAGCCCGGAAACGGGCGGCCTGTATGCCAACGCGTGCTGTGTCACAGAACTCATTCACCCTGTCTAAAACAAGCTAGCTCGCTAGCTGTGCATAAGTCTCCCTGTGCGCGGCGGCGCCTCTCGCAATGTGTGTCCGCAGCCGTCGGTCACCGATACCAGAGACCAGGGCGGAAGGCGATTCAACGACCACTCAGAAAAGGGGGCAGACGTGGCGTTCACCAAGGTCAATTTCCGCTATCGAACCCGGCCTACTGTGCCAGTAAGAGCCAGCGGAGGCTGCCTCAGAGCCAATAGAACCCCGTCATCCTGGACAAAGGCACAGCGCGCAGTTGCTGTCGGCCGTCGTTGAGCCGATCCAATACCAGGCACTTCTTCGTGGTGCACCTTCGCCTCTGCGTTGCCTGCCAAGCCAGCGCCAGCGATCTAAGCCTCGAGACGCATGCGGACAACTGTGTTGTTTCACGGGTTTCCAAGCGGAGGCAGAACACCAGCTGTGCGCTCATGGTGTGCGTGCTGCTCTGGCAAACGGGCAAGCAAGACCAAAGCGAGGTTGTCATAAGGGGCGGCCCTGCATATCTGTGGCTTCAGCAGGCTAACGCCTCACCGCACGGGGTCTCTGCTGTGTGAGCTTCAGGTGTACAAGGATCTTTTCTTCACTGTCGCGGCCGGCGAAACCGTCGCCCTTGTGGGTCCCTCAGGATGCGGGAAATCGACCGCGATTCAGCTTATCGTAAGTCCAGCCAAAAGGTGCTTCTGCCAGGGGAAACGAAGCAGGGTGGTGCGCGCACCAGGGGTTCTGGATATTGCCATTTCGTTATCCGTTTCGAGTGTCGTGAAGAGGCTGAGAAACCAGCAGTAAAGGCTGGGGGCGGCGGCACGTCCCATTCGTCACAGCGCACTCAAGCGAGAGGTGTGGGACGACAAGCGCCTGCCTTGATCTGGGATATCCATTCGAGAGTTGTATTACTCCAACTCTCGTGCATGATCACTATGATAGCGGCGGCAGAACGCGTGCTCGTCGGCATAACCCCTTCGTATGAGGCCACAGTCTCTATCGCCTCGTGCGTCTGGGTGCTTCGGCTGCTGGACCCGCAAGGCGGATGAGAACGTGGCAACATACTCGTTGCACTTTCCTGTGTGTCATTCTGACCTGTCGAGGATGCCGGTAGACAGGCGTTTAACAAGCGCCACTGTTTTCTTCGGCCAGAACGCTGTCGCGTGTTCATCGTTCTTTATTCGTTCGTGTTTTGGGCGCTTGCCGGATGCCGTAGGAACGCTTTTACGACCTCGAGAGCGATGCGGTCGTGGAGAGGGACGACAAAAGCGGAAAGGGAAAACCCAAGCGAAAGAGGAGGAACGGCGGCTCAATCACCTTCGACGGAACTGAGCTGAAAGAAACAAACGTCAGGTGAGATGGAGAGACAACGCGGCACGTCATCGTTGTCTCACCGTCATGGAAGACGACGGACCACAGTTGTCTTTGTCGTGGTTTCGGACTGCAAACATCTGGATTCACGTTCGTCATTTCACCTTCTTTGTTTGATGGCGGAATCGACTTATGGATGTCTGGTGCACTCTCGCAACTACTATAGCGCAGTAGGACTTCGTGGAATCGATGTCGCAAGCGTGGCGCTGGGCGGAATCCCATAAATTGCAGGGATTTTCTTCATGTCTTCTCTTCGTTCGCGGTTCCACTTTCTGGGCCGTTCTGCTTCTGTCTCAGCGCCTCTTCCGCATGCCGATTCGTGTCCTGTTC
Source organism: Besnoitia besnoiti (assembly GCF_002563875.1). NCBI lineage: Eukaryota > Apicomplexa > Conoidasida > Eucoccidiorida > Sarcocystidae > Besnoitia > Besnoitia besnoiti. The sequence continues at coordinate 3,044,993 of NC_042363.1, read as the reverse complement.
TTCAGCTCGCTGCGTCAGCAAATGGGCCTCGTCGGCCAAGAGCCAGTCCTGTTCAACATGAGCATCGGAGACAACATCCGCATTTCCAATCCAAAGGCATCTGAGGTATAACAAATTGCCCACATACAGTTTTTATGCGAGGGATCTCCCTCCGGTTTGATCAGGTCCAACTCTGAGATCCCTTTTGTCGTTTCAGCCCTGTGCGCCTTCCATCCGCAGTAGCACAGTGTCTGTCGCGCGTCCCCTGCAGGCAGACGTGGTTGCCGCAGCCAAGCAGGCGCATGCGGATACGTTTATTCGCTCCTTCCCGAATGGTTACGAGACATGGGTGGGTGCCGGTGGAAGTCAACTCTCTGGTGGCCAGAAGCAACGTATTGCGATCGCCAGGTAAGGCGCTTGGCTGCCGCAGTGATGAGTCTGCTGGCGCTGCCCCCGGTGACGCTGATATGCCGCATGCAGTCGCGTCAGAGATACACTCAGCGATACTGGGCTTTAGATAGGGGTCCGCTCCGAGTGTTGGGATGTTTAATTACTCCGCACATCTGTTTCCTCTGTGCAGAGCGCTTGTGCGCAAGCCCCGCTTGCTTCTGTTGGACGAAGCAACATCTGCGCTGGATGCCGAGGCGGAGCGCCAGGTTCAACAGACTTTAGACGAGCTCGTGGATCAGGGGCATAATCACGGCACTATCATCGTGGCGCATCGGCTATCCACTGTCAAGAACGCAAGTAAGAGAGGCAGGACTGTGACACGTCACGAGCACTGCACACCATCTTACACGTACGACGACCGGTTTTCCATGCATGCACCCCATATCATGCCGATGTGTTTTTGTGCGGCGGGGACCCGACGCTTATATGGCATCAGAGGTTGCAAGGAGAGAGCTTTGTCAGGCGCCGGTAGATGAGAAACATTACCAGGCTGTTAGTGTTTTAGCTTCTGTCCAAAATACACCGATATGATGCGCACCTGGGACGTCGCCACGGGCTTGTGTGACACGCTTGGATTGTGCGCATTGTGACACTTTGTTTCCTAGCGTTTGCCGTGCGCTTCCCATTTCAGACAAGATTGTCGTTCTTAGCAACGAAGATGGCCGTGGTAGCCGCGTTGTGGAAGTTGGAAGCCACGACGAGCTCATAAAGATCCCGAACGGAGCGTACCGACAGCTTGTCAACATGGCTCGGTACTCGTCCTGAGGCGATGGTCGTGACAGGGTCCTGCAGCAGCGTGTCCGAGTCACAGGACCTTCGACGAGTAGCAAGTGAGAGCGCACGGTATTTGGTTTGGTGTCGAGGCGAAGTTCACCATGATGCCATCAAGCCGCGGCCTGCGAAGTGGCAGATTGTGCGTGTGTGCGCGCACCTCGCTCTGCCGTCTGCAGAGAAAGAAGTCTCGTTGTGTGTGTAATGCTGTTCCACTGTGGGTCGCCCACATGTCCTGAGTCAGGGCTGAGCAGAATTTGTTCGCGCATGCTTATTTGTACGGAATGAGCTGGACAAGGCGCCGCAGTACTTGTACCTCCAGTCTTTTCTGAATTTAGTTTCATAGCATCACCACCACTAAAACTACGTTGATCCGGAGTGTTACGAAGGCAAAGGAAATTGTATGAATCAACCTTGGTTTGGCCACTCTTTCCTGGCTCCTCACAAATTCGCGTCAGCGAAAATCTGTTTTAGTTTCTTTTGGAAATGTATGCCCGCACGCCACTGACACCGGGATACGCGAAGAAGAAGGAAGCCCCCGCGGTGGATCTCCCCGGAATTCCGTTGTGGCATCGTCGTGGTGCACGTACTGGCCATCGTGGTGCTCCCGTCTTTCGTGTCTGCCCTGTGTATGCTGTATGCTGCGGCGACCAAAGTTCTGCCCGAGTGCAGTAAACGCCTAAAAGCTTATCGCCGGCAGGTGACGGCGCTGGCACACCGCGGGTCTGATGCGTAGTTTTCATCGGGTGCGTCGACACTGACAACCGCATTCGCACGGGGCCCTCATTTCGCGGAAAATGTGATTCAGGCCGTTGCTCCGTTTTCGTTGCCGCACAGGACATCTCCTCGAAGCACGGACAGATCCATAAAGCTCCCTGTCGCAACGCATATTTGCAGGCTATTTGGTTTGCCGATCTTGGACATCCGATTCCGTGGGGTTTAGGGTTTTGAGAGGATTGGAATGGAAGGGAATGAGCAAATAGCGCCAGCGTTACGTCTTGCACTCCGCTGTGGTTAGCGCTACGGTGCCGTAGGTGGTTCGTCTACACTAGTAATGTGAAGCTTCGCCTGAGCTGTCTGTTGTATCAAGATTATCTACGGAAACGGCAGTGCTCACACCTGGCGGGGGCGTTTTGGTCGAGGAATGCAGTTCGTCATGCTCATGTTTGTATCGCACATGGTACCTACGCCTCCCCTTGCTTATGGTCGTTTCGCACGAAAAGCACTCGCGTATAACTGCGCACCACTGTTTTAGTGTAACGGTAAATCAGTTAGTGCTCCACGACTGACGCCGGAGTTGCCGCCCATACGACGGGTTTTGTCTTCGTTTTTGCTAGACCGGCCAAAGGTGCTGCTTGACCTGTTGCACTCCACCCTATCACGACGTCGCAGGGGGCGACCGTGGTGTCTACTCCATAGTGAATGGGCCAGGCTTGCTAAAGGGAGTTTACTTAGCGTGGGGCTGCAAGCACAAGGGTCGCTACAGTTGTTTGACGGGTCACTGTCCGCCAGATATGATTGTTTCACCCCTTTCAGGTGCCAACGGAAAGCGACAAGTTAGTACTTAGCGACTGGCACGGCTGCAGACAGAACTGTGCGGGGCGGCCTCGGCGTGCCTACTTCCTCTGTTTCCGCTATTTATACGTGAGCCTGCTATCTCCTGGGTGCCACGCTGCACGTATCTGCTGTGAGTCCCTAGCTGATTTCACACTATTGGGAATTGTCGCACTTCGACTTTCAAGGAGCTGTCTCACGAAAACTCCTCTGAACAGGTACTCTGGCGGCCTCACGCTTGCATGCGTGGCAAGCAATCTCCCCTACGCTCGTGTTAAGTTGTAAGCTGTCGTATGTCGGTGTCTCCGTGGGTTTGTCAGACTTGACAGACTTGCTTGCACAATCAGATGTGGATGACTACCGTGGGGCCACGCCTCTCTTTCTCAACCATTGCACTCAGCAAATGCCCCGGGAGGCACATAGAGAACGATGTGTCAAACGGTTGTGACACGTGGAGGGTCTCCCGTAATGCGCGTCGCTGCTTCGGTACGTACGCGGCTTACCAGCCACGTATCTCGAGAAAGTCACACGGTTCTGTCCAAGGTCCGCTTAGGCCCTTACCCTGACCGACACGGAAAACTGGTAGATGATTGTTGTATGTTTACCGCGAGGAGCAGTAAACAACGTTCCGGAGCGAAGTTTCGTAACACACTCTGGAACACTTCCTGATCCTTATGTAGTAGGGCAAAGCCTGCCAGCATTCTGCTCCTGGGTTTGGATAGAGTAGGGCAGCTTGGATACCAGAGCCGCCGCCAGGTCGAATTGACACTTGTCGTCGAATGGGACAGATAATCTGCCAGGCAAAACATGCAGTGAGGTTTGAAGATGAGATCTGGTGGAGCGTGGCTCTGCTTCGCCCTTACTGCCGCAGAGCTGTCTGGTCGAGATATCCTGCTCTAGGTTTGCCGTGCGTGCTTTGGCCCTCAGATGAGAGAAACCCATTGAAAAAGGCCGTGTCCAAAACGGGAGGAGCCGCCCTTTTTTCCCTTTGGAGAAAGGTAGGAGCATCGCTAGCAGGGCCATAGGCCATAGGACTGCCTGTGTACGGTATAAAGGGCAGCTGGTGGCTCGTTTCCAGTCGCTGGTTGAGACGCCTCGCCGCGAACAACAACGACGGAAGGCATGCACTGGTCTGCATTACTTTTTTTAGTTAGAGTTTGTTAAGCAGCCGTGGAAAAGACGGTGCCCTGAAAAGACACTGGCGCGCGGAGGGCCGCATGCGATCAAACTCGTATCCGATACAAGATTGTTCGAGCTGCCATGACGGCCATCCGGCTTTTTATCGTCCCGTTGTTTCTTTGGACAGCGATGGAGCAGAAATACTTTCTTTTTTCTGCCGCTTCAACGGTACGCCATCGTTCACGTGTAGTTCTCAACCGTGGAAGCCGCATTCGTGCCGAACAACAGCAAAGGGTGGAGCCGGAGCCTGCGGCACTCAATTATGGATTTCTGCGCGGGTTTGGGCAGCAGGGACGGAAGATCTTACCGTACCTGCCTAACCAAGGGCCAGCAGCAGACCCATATGCGCCTACGGTGCTAGTGGCAAGCAATACGGAATTGCCCATATACGCGCCTCTACCTATTGCCCCGTTAATTTTTTCGGATTTGCAAAACTGGTAACCCTCGTGCAACTCACGACGAGCAGATTCGACTGCCGGTGCCATGTCTGATGGATATTCCATACTCGTATATGACGTCCGTTTGGCAGGTTGAGCATTCTGAACAAAAAACATTCATGTTGGGAAGCGTCAGAGATCCTAATGAATCGGTGCTGCCTCTAGTCTTGCCTATTCGCGTTGAGGAGTTTCCCATTACAGCAAGGACGGTAGTGCGGTGCAGTGGAACGGAGGCACCGAGGCTCGAACGCGGGTGCGGCCCTTCAAAGCATCGCCATGACCGCGTTCACGAGGCGAGAAATAATGAAGGTGCATCCTTCTTTTCAACCGACTCCACTGTTAGCCAAATATAGCTATCGAGCAGGAGTCAAATGCCGCACTCTTTTCGGATCTGCCATGATCGCTGACAAACGCTGTACAATACACCGCCGGTTCTCTTGTGGTAAATTACAGACGGTGCATCCTTCTTTTCAACCGACTCCACTGTTAGCCAAATATAGCTACCGAGCAGGAGTCAAATGCCGCACTCTCTTCGGATCTGCCATGATCGCTGACAAACGCTGTACAATACACCGCCGGTTCTCTTGTGGTAAATTACAGACGAAGGCACAGTAGTAGGAACCGAAGTCCTGCAAATACATATACTTGAAGGCAGAATCGAGAGTGAACTAGAACGCCCCAACCTTTGCGTCATCCACTGTATACAGGTGGCATCGTTTCACCGAGCACCACACAGCAGCAACTTTTTCTTATACTCGGCGAGCGGAAGCGCGCGTAATCTGTTCAGCAGTCTAACACACAACAAGCCGCGATCCTGTGCCTGAGTACATTCTTCTCCTCAACCAAGCTGTTACCGCAGATACTGTCCTCTTCGCTATATGCCATGCAGCACTTGCCCGCTCTTGCCACCTTGCACCGTTCGCCACTCGAGCTGGTGACTGCAAGGGAGGAAAAGGAACTGTGCCTAGACACTTGCACTCCCAGCTTTGCCGATCATCGTCGAGCGGAATCCGGTTGCTTCGCTTTCTCCCTTTTGCCGACAGACGATGCATCCTGCTCATGGGGATACGAATTCGGCATCTTTGATTCACCTCTGCGTGTCACTCATGTATTCAGAACCGCCACATGCCCGTCGCGCACCACGTCTAACTTGTTCACCACCGCGCTTGCACGCGCTGCCTGCCCCCCCTGCCCTCTTCTGCTCTGCGCCTCCTGTCACGGAGGCCTTTGCGGGGGGTCAACACGTGGCTTTTTCGCGATCGACGTGTACGACCAGAGCGGTTCCGCTTAGGGGAAGGTAGAAAGCTCCGCAAGCTTTTGCAGGTTGCTTTCTGCGTTTGTCAAGACCCTTCGATTCACCGCAGGCGTTTAACTTTGGAGGTCGGGTTTCGCCACCACCCGTCGCCTTAACCAGAACCGCCGAGACAGCAGACCCCCCGACCCGTGCGGACGAAGGGTTCCACTATCGGGCTCGCCTCAATTTCGGCCGACTCTCCCAAACGCTGGTTTCTTTCGTGGTTCTCCCAGCTGCGGTTCGTTCTTGAACAGTAGCGCAGCTTGTACTTCAGGCCTTTAGAGCCGAGACCCCGAGGAAGACCGTCGCGGTCGCCGCTGACCGGCCCTCGCCCCTCCGCTTGCGCTGCCAGCTCGAACGTTGTGACCCTGATATTTGAACTGACCAGAAGCACTCAATCTTTCCAATTTAAATGGCATAGCTGAAGAGCGATTCTCTTCCTTGCGCGAGCGCGGAGCGGCCACGCCAGCAATACCACGGACAGCGATGGCAAAAACTGTTCCTACCTCTCCCTCCCAGGTAGGTGTCTCCCCACCAGCGGCGAGGCCTCCTCTGCTTGAGTTGGCCAACGTAACAAATATTTCTTCCCGGGTGATTTAGCGCTGAGCAGGGTCGTTTCCGGCGCCTGTCCCGTGCGATGGACTCTCTCCCCGCGAACGCGGAGCTCTTTGTTTCCTCTGAGGGGGCCACAGGTGTCTAGCGACAGCAGACATAGTCATCACGCTTGCTGCTTCGTCAGGGGCGGTGATACCTCTCTTGTAATCGCCGTTGCGGCAGCGCGTGAACTCTACATCCCCGTACGTGAAGGATGGGGATGGACAGACTAAATGACGCCGTCTCGGTTTTCAGTGCACGTGATGCACGCTGAACCGTGCGCCAGTCTGCAACTTTCCCGTGGCGTGGCTTTGCGGCAGAATACAGAGAAGACTTCTATTCTGCGCTTCGTTACCCAGTTCTCATCCCCGAATAGATCATGGCTGCGCTAAGTCCACGTTTCTGCTTCTCTCACTCTTTTACACGCCAATACCGTGACTATCATCTTTCTCTGTGATCTAAGCGTGGAGCACGACGCAGGGTCAGTTCTGCGTCCAGGGCCAGCCTCTTTGGCTGTCGTGTACCGGCTCATCCGGTCGTGTGCTGTATCTGCACGCTGAATGCCTCTTTCTTCGATTCGGAGTTCACTGCTCGATGCTTCTCTTCCTTGCCGTCTTCACTCATGCCGTGTTCCTAGTCATCACTGCCCTCTGCGTTCTGTGCTCGCCGGATTTTTCTTGTCTTCTGCAGGCGGGGGCTACGAGGGCCAAGCAGCTCCCCAGTCTTACGGCACCATTTCAGTAAATGACAGCTTTCCGTTGCCCATTGCCCACCCTTGCTGGTGTCTTCCTCCAAATGCCGCTCTGTCTTTTCTGAACACTACACCGTACACCCGTCGTTGCTCTTTGGTACCGCGGGGGGCGGTTCGCGACAGCTATTGCGCCTTATTAGCATCGCTGTTGGAGCTCTTTCTCCATCCTTAATTCAAGGCTTTCTCGTGTGGGACGCCACTTTGCTTCCTCCATTGCAGCTTCATCTCACGATGCGAGGTCGGCGTCTTGGTTTTGGGCATTTTCTTCGCCCTCTCCGCGGGTGCCATGATGGTAAGCTTCAGGCATGAACCGTGACCACCCAGCTACAGAGTTTCGGTCTTTTTGGGATGCGCAGTGTATCCGTCTCTTGGCCAGTGGAGCGAGAGCCGTATTCGCGGTGCGAGGCCCTTCCGCTGCAGGTGGAGAGCCACTGTGTCAGCTCGAGTTGCACTCTGCTGTTGTGCGCCCCAGCCCGCCTTCATTTCACTTCTCGGAGACCTCCTGAAAGAGCTCAACACGACAGTCGAGATGAACTACCACGCGATGGTTCTGGCCATAATCGGCGTAAGCATGCTTCGGCACTTTCGTTCTTCCGACGGCGTCGCGGTTTCTGCCCTCGCGGGCCGCCCGCCGTTTCCTGTCCCCTTGCTGCAGGGCACAACCCGTTTATTCCTGGGACTGCCCGAAGTTGGTGTTACCCCCCGCGCGGAGAACGGCTGCCTGACAAGGCCTCCGGTCTCTTTGCCCCTCTGCGCGTCTACATCTCGACATCCGCACGTACCTGCGCTCGACGGGCGTGTTCGTCTGCACACGTTTATGTAGATCTCCACGTACTACCCTGTCGCCGCTCTGCCAGCGAGCCGGTTTAAGTACACGTTTGTGGCTGTACAGGATAAAGACGTGCACCGCTGAGCCACCGGTCACCTTCCTCCGTAGATGTGCGAGAAAGAGCACCGCTGAGAGCGTCGAGGGCCATGCCTCGTTGAAACAGAGGCAGCAGGAGGGGGGAGGTCTCGCGGCGGCCCGCGCAAGGGACTTAGTCTGCGAGACAGTAAGTGGGCTGATCGCGGGCACTGTCGCCTCTTCTTCGTGCAGGCCGTGGAGCTGATTTGTGGATGGGCGGCCGCCGCCGCGTTTGAGTATTTGTCCGATCGCCAAGTTGGGAAGTTCAAACGCCACTACTTTGCTACCTTGATCCGGCAGGTAAGTTACAGACGTGACGCCTGAGCACCGGAAACACGTTCGCCTATGATGCGAAGCTCCGCTGTCGCGACCCCTTCGACGGTCCATATACGCAAACCTCTTCTCTTCCGTGTAGGTCTGGTGGTCCCTTTTGCTTGCGTTGTCGGTTTCTGTGGACTGCTGCCGACAGCTTCAGTGCGAGCCTGTGTTTGCGCTTTAGTCTACTGATGTGTGTCGCTTTACGTTGTGTTCTGTGGGCTGTAGATGCAGCTGCAACACGTGAACTGTGGTAGTAGCACATGGGCACTGTTGTGAATAGAGCTTGACCCTATTCACGGCGGCTTCTGGAGTATTCCTAACGGTGTCGGTGCTGGGTGTTGCTCTCCAGGAGCAAGGGTGGTTTGACAGAAACGACGTAGGCTCTCTCTCGACTCGCCTGGACTCAAATACGTCTACCATCCGCCTTGCCGTTGGCGTCAAGTCCACAACGGTAGGCGCAAGTCACATCGCCAGCTCCATCGAACTTTGGAAACGCTTTTAGATCGAATGGAGAGATGGGAGCTGTTTAAGACTTTTGAAGTTATAGAGGCGCGTGGAGAGGCACGCTTCACCGAATACATCAGCGACCGACCTGCCAGCAAATCTGCGAGGATCGGCAGCCCCTTGCGTCCGGAAGAGCGACCAGAGTATACCCACGTGTTAGCGACAACCGTCCGGAACTCCTGCGCTGGTCACCTGTTGTGCTCCCTTTCTGGCTGCTTCAGTCACTGCAGTTTTTCGCAACGTTTGTCGGATCTTTCATCACGGCGTACACCCGACACTGGAAGATGGCCTTGGTTGTCAGTGCAGCGCTTCCCGTCATTGCCGGATGCGGGGCGTTCCTCGCCTGGTCGCTCCGGAGTAGTCAGCAGCGCGGTGAGACATCCTGAGGTTCGCTGACTCGAAACCAGAATAATGAGGAGTCACACAAGTTTCTCACCAGGTTGCCAATATAGCCTGCGTTCCGCATCTTCGTGCTGTGAAACTCCACCTGACGGAGTATTTTCAATCAGTGGCGGGGGCTCACTGGTTGCGCCTAGACTCCGTGCTCCGGGGGCTCTGCGAGGTAACGCGATTCGTGTACGGTGGTGTCGCGGCATCACCTCGAAATCAAATTCTGTTCGCGTGGCCAGGGCGTGCCCCCGGCCTTGCTGCGCGTTGACGGCGGCGCGCAGATGTCTCGTGGGTTTTTGCGTTTTCTGGATCGCGCTCCGCCAGCCGCTTTCCCCTCACCTGGAAACACGCCCCTGCGTCCGTGCAGTTTTCGTTGCTTTTGAATTCCTGTGGCTCCGGACTCCATGTCTGCCAGCTTGCCGCGCACACTGGCGAGCTCGTCACACCCTCCACTTCCATGGCTTCTGCGTTCCGCATCCTAGGCACGTGCATATCTACCTGAATGCGCACAAGACCTGCCTTGTGGGCGACACTCTAGAAGCTTATGCATGTACCGTGCGCTCACGTTTCTTCTCTTGGCTGCAACAACACCGGCGCCCTTCTGCTGCCTGCCCTCAGCCGAAAAAGCGTACAGCGAAGCGGGACGTGTAGCCGAGGAATCTCTTCGAAACGTCCGAACCGTGGCGTCGCTAGGGGGAGAGGAAAGAATGATCTCAGATTATGTGTCAAACTTGAAGCGAGCAGAACAGGCAGCTATCAAGGGAGGCGCCTTCACAGGCTCTGGTAAGCTTGGCATCCAAAACCGCCGCCAGCCTCCGGTTCACACGGTCGTGAACTTCCGCCTGCGCCTTATGTAGAGGTCTGCCTATAACGTAACCTGAAGTATCTTCAGAAGAAAAGGAGTGCCGAGTCCACCTAGACAGGAAGTAATGCTGCAAAGTCAACCATGCTGCCAATTCAGGGCTTGGCAGACGCTGCCGTGGAAAACTCGTTCGCACGGCCATGCTTGAGAAAGAGGTGGACTTGCCTAAAGTCGGGCCTCTACGTTGAAGCACTCTAAAATACTGCATATTGCATCTCCGCGGTTTCAGTCCTGGGAGGCTACTTGCGTGCCTGCCATTTGAGCGCTGACTCACCCGCTTGAGCCTCGTTTCCTGTTTCCCTTTTTTCCCTGAATCACGCCGTTTGGACTGACGTCGTTCCATGCTCTGCCGCTGTTCTCTGCATCAACGTGCTGTCCGGGGCGGCCACACGAGCATGCCGTGTCTGTGACTATCTCTTTGAGTATTATGCGGTTTAACCAGAGAAGGGCTCGCTGGCTGTTGCTCCGTATCCCCGTTTCATGTGCGATCAGTTCCAGGCTTTTTTATAATATCGTTTCGGTGGAAAGACGTGTGTCCACGCGCCCATGGGGCGTCGCCGGAGAGTGTGTATGAATACGGGTTCAGACATGCTCACAAGGAGGCAAAATGGACATTAACGCATGTACGCGCTTGCATTTTCTGCTGCAGCTGTGGGTGCGCTGATGGCGTGCGTGTTCTTCATGTACGCGCTCGGGTACTGGTATGCTGGTGGCCTGATTGCTGACGGAATCCGCGAAGTCCAGGCGGCGATGGCGTGTAAGTTTACCCGTCATGTTTGCCTCCACACCGGTCCCCTGCTGCCTGCGCAGTTCTCGTCCCGAAGCGGGGCTAGCGCGCTTTTCTTTTCTTCTGACACACGCATGCCCCGGTTTCACTGGGACTGTTTGGCTTCTTTCGACCGCTGTTCCCCTTTGGATGCCCCCCCGCCCACCCTCCCCATTCGAGCTCAGGTGTTTGCATCCGTGGCCTGAGCCTGGTGCCCACGTGGGAAACGCTATCACTTGCATAGGCGCTGGAAAAATAAGACCATTCCGGACTAGCGCGCCGCATTCGGCTGTCTGTCAACTGCCTCTAGCCGTTTGGCATTTCTTTATTTCTATCGTTTTCTTATTTCTGGAGTCTTGTTATCTTCCACGTACCAAAGTGTGGCCTTTCTGCACCGGCTTATCTGCCGCTAACGGATCCGCCGCTGTCGTTCGTGGCGCCGTGGTGCTTCGTGTGCGAGAGCCCCTTGCTGTGTTACAGCCGTTTACGTGTGTTTTCATGGTTGACTCCTCTGTTCTTGACTGCGTTTGCCTGTCACCCCGTTGTTATACCAGCGAATCCTCCGCCGCCAGGCGAGGTGCCGGTGCAGCCGGCATTTCAAGGAGGCGACGCAGTTACGGTGCTGATTTGCATCATGGTCGGCGCTTTCAGTCTGGGTCAGATCATTCCTGGCTTGGCGGAGTATGTGCGGGTAAGTCGACGATCTGTTCCACCAGCGGCCTTGCTCACAAACTGCATCGCACGCGATTGCAGCGGCTTGCTGGGTTGACCGCAGCAGAATTCGAAGCCAGTGTCTGTTCTTGCGTACATGCACATGGCGAAGACAAGCCCCAGTTCGGAAAGCGGTGGTGGCTCGCATGAGAGTCTGACCGAGAGGCAACAGCAGATGTTTGGGTCGGTTACGCGTGTGAGACCGCGTCCAGCGCAAGCAATGTGCTCACTTACGTACGCAGCGTGGATGCAGCCACTTTCACCTGTATACATGCGTTGTAGTCTTCCCGCCTACATGTCACTCTCCACTTAACGCATGCCAATAGTGACGAGCACTGACCCGGTGCACAGCGGACTGTCAATGAAGAAGAACTTGATAGAGCTCCTGGGGCGTCTGCTGAATCTGTTTCCGCACTATGCAGGCTACTGAAGCTGCGCGGGATCTGCTGGAAGTGATCACCCGCCAATCCCTGATTGACCCGTTTGACACCACCGGAACGGTAGGCGTTGCAAATCTTCGGAGAGCGTCCCCTGCCTCACTTCAAGGGAACGTAGTCGTCATGTTAAACGCACGAGTTTGCCGTCTCAGTGTTTGCGCGGACGACGCCTAGCGAACTGTTTTCCCACAACAATCCCTCGGAGATACTGTAAATCTATTCCATGTAAATCGGGGGAGGAGGTAGTCCGTGCCTCTATCATAGCGCTGGACGTGCACGGACATGTGCACGTCGCTGGCTAGCCAAACAGATGCAACCCGGTTTGTGAGTTGTTTTTTAATTGGCTTCGAGTGCATGCCTGCTTTGCGGCGAAGCCAGACTCTGCGGTGGTCGGGGGAGGATAGTCTCGGAGCCGAAGTGCCGCCCACTGCTGCTTGTGATCGCGTTTCGATTTGTTTCCTCTTTGCAATTGTGCTGCAGAAGGACGTGAAGCTGAGCGGCGACATTGTCTACGAGAAGGTTTCGTTTTCGTATCCGACGCGCCCTGAGAAAGTGATCTTCAAAGACCTCAGTTTGACCATTCCAGGAGGCAAAACTGTCGCTCTTGTCGGAGGCTCCGGTGCGTTTTCTGTCGTGCGGGGGGGAGCTTGACGGCCTAACGGAGTCGTTAGTTTCGGGTTGCGCGCTGGGTCAAACGGCGAACGACGGCTTCTTGCTTGCCGGAATTTAGTCGATGTGCTGCGCCAGAAGCAGCGGTATGCGCCTGGTGCCGGCGCCACGGCCGCCGCCCAGGTGTGTACGCCCTGCTGTCTATTTTGATACCTAAAGTTTTACCAGGCTACAACAGGTCCCTACGTCTAAATCAGCTTATTCCGGGGAAATATACTGCGAGTTGGACTTTCCTGGTTTCCTTCTCGAAGGCCTTGTTTTCGGGACCCGAGCTCTCTCGTACACGTAGCTGTATCTCTGCGTGCGTGTGGTCTCCAGGCTGCGGCAAGTCGACCATCGTCCAGCTTCTCCAACGGCAATACGAGCCCACCTCTGGAGCGGTCAAATTCGGCGACACGTAAGCCGCGCAGCTCGTTTGAAGTTGCCTTGAGTGGATTCCTTCCCTTCTGCGAGGCCAGCACGGATTGCGGCTCCTTGCAGGAGCGCGATGTACGCTGGCGTGCACACACGCGACCCCAAGTCGTGCCGATGTGAAAGTCTGAACTGACCCCCGCAAAGAAAGGCTGTCGAGCAGCCGTGACGCGCAGGGAGCTCCGCGATTCAGACCAAGGCGAAGGCTGTGTGTTTCTTCTCAGGCCCTTGAAAGAAATCCATTTGGAGACGCTGCGAGCGGGGCTCGGCGTGGTGAACCAAGAACCGAAGCTTTTCTCTGCGACAGTAAGTGTGACTGCCACATGTGCCGCGCTGGGTTTTTGTGCCTCTTGCGCGTGGCTGGAACAGATTTACGCACACAGGCTCCGGCGCTGGGTTCGGAGCTGCCTATGGAGTCGGTCTGCATGCACTGTCTCTTAGGTTTCCCGCCCTTTCGCTTACTTGCTGCTCTGAAGGGTTCCAGCTGTACTCTCTTCGCTTCCTGCCCACAGCCCACATCTGTGTGACTGACGCTCGGCAGAGACGGAGCGCTGTTCTTTCACTTGAGAGGGCTTCAGATGGAAACCCGCTTCCGACATGTCAGCCCGCTCGACCGAGCTCTCTACAACTAGCTATGACGCCACCGGAGGGCGCGATTGCTGCCGTTGCTGTGTCGCTGAGCAGATTGAAGAGAACATCTCTTTGGGTTCAAAGAAACCCGTCACACATGCGCAAGTTGAGGCTGCTGCCAAGAAGGCGAACGCGGCTGGCTTCATCGCGGACTTCGCGAACAAATACGAAACCCACTGCGGCGCAATGGGATCGCAGGTGTCAGGAGGACAGAAGCAACGCATCGCCATCGCCCGTGCGCTGGTGAGGATAAAACACCGGGGAGCCGCGGCAACTGTAGCGCGGACAGCCTTCAAGGCGAGCAGCGTGAGACGTCAGGGCGTGAGCCACAGAAGGAAGGTTAGCGTCAGCTGCCTCACTCCCCGTGCGTTGCTGCGTGCTGTGGTTTTCTCAGGTCCGGGAGCCCTCCGTTCTGATTTTCGACGAAGCCACATCTGCACTCGACAACGCTTCCGAACGTATCGTCCAGGTGAGCGGGCGTGCAACGTTACTTTCAGGAGCACTCCGTTGAATTCGATCCCGGCTTCAACGCGGGGGCGATTGCCTGTGGGGTCGATCGTCGTTCCTTTGCCCGGAGAGTTCGAGGGACGACCCTCAGCGTTGTGAGGGAAGACTTTGTTCTTAGATACCACGCCACCTTCACTGTCGACAGGACACGGAAGGGAAGCACCCAGAAGCTTGCATGCGCGCGCAGGCCTCCGCGGAATGCCACGCCGAGTGCATTCAAAACAGAGAGCGCCCGATCGTAGTTGCGGACATGCCGCGGCTGGCAAGAGGCACGTGTCTGCTGCCGGCGGCGCTGAAGGGGCTGTCCAAAGCATCTGTTGGCTTTTGAGTTCCTCTGCGCTCCGCCCCGGGTTTCAGGCTGCCTTGGACTCGCTGATCGCCACGACAGGCGCGACGACGATTATCATCGCACACCGCCTGAGCACCATCCAGAGAGCGGATTTGATCATCGTGCTCGGACACAAAGAAGGCGACGAAGGTTCCTCCGTTGTCCAGCAAGGCACGCACGAAGAACTCATGAAGGACGAGGTAATATGCAGCACAAGTAGCTTCTGTATCCCTGGTATCTCCACTGCTAAATTTTCTGCTGGGTTCTTGAATTCGACGGAACGTGTAATGCCGGCTTCGCGTGTTGCGTAGTGTGTGTGTGCGCTTCAGCATGGCTTGTACTACAGTCTGGTTCAGTCGCAGCTCGTGGGCATGCACGCCGACGACGACGAGGACGACGGACCGACCACCGCCGCGGAAGGCGCTCCAGACGCACCTGGTGCCTCCTACGCAACGACCAGCCCCCAGAGCATGAGCCGCCGCCGGGTTTCCGATCAGGTAGGAGGCCAGCAGCTCAGAGAAGGCGGATACACGCGCAACCTCTTGTGAAGGCCACTTGCCTCTCGAGCTGGGCGATCGTGTTTCTGCGAAGTCTCTCTATTTAAGGCTTGCGGCAGAGAGAACAAAAGGCTGCTCTGTACTCCATGTGTACATCGGGGGAGGGGGGAAGGGTGTTGTGGCGTTGCTCTGCACAGGTAAGCGGAGCCGTGTTTCTCCATCAAAGCTGCGAGGCGCAGAAGTTTCTCCACTTCTCACCTCGCAATCACTGTATAGGATTCCGTTCGGTCGGAAATGCTGTGAAGGGTAACATCGCGTCAAACCAAACCAAGCGAGGCGCCTTAACGATGTGTCTCTGCCTGTGTTCCTGTCTTGGTACGCGTCAGTCTGCGTTCAGCTCCGCCTTCTCTCTGATCTCCGAGCGCCTCCTTGAGACAGGTAGGGTGATGTGGGGGTGGCGTTTTGCCCCTGAGGACGGGTGCCCATGCCGGGCGGCCCCAGAGAGGCCGCAAGCGGGACCCTGCTATACAGAACTCCCTCCTCGCGCGTCCGCGTTCGCCAGTACCCTGGATAAATACCACGCGCACGCAAAGCCACGAGTTCAGGGTCAAGGGTAGGGCTTAGATGTTGTCGTGTGCCCGCCCACTTCCTGGTCTGTATTCAAGGATTTAAATGTTTTTGTAGGAACCGAATTCGATAGGCGAGCAGACTCAGGGAGAGCAACTGCTCGTAGCAGGCAGTCCGACCTGCCGCCTAGACCCTCATCAACGAGAGATGCTGTTGCGGTCTTGTGTATACCCATGTGACAGGCACTCAGAAGGAGCGTAGCCTCTGGAGTTTCGGCAAGAATAAGACCCCCGCAGATGGAGAAGAGGAGCCCGCGCCTCGCATCCGCATGACTCGCATCTTCGGCCTCGCGCTCAAGCACTGGCCTTTCTTTCTCCTCACTCTGGTTGCTGCATGTGCCTCAGGGTAGGACCCCTCGTACTAGGGAAAAAGTCCTCTGGCATCGATGCAGTTGTATGCTACCCGTTACGTGCTTGTTGCGGGTGTATGAGTCATTCACGCAGCGCCCCGCCTGGGCGTTTTCGCCGCGCAGCCATCTTGCACGTGCACGTTTCCTCTACGGGCGGCGTCACACATGCTCACATTTAGTTCGTGTCTCTCTTGTCTAAATAGAGATGCCGTTTGTTCCGCGAAAGAACAAGACCTGGCCTAGTCGCTTTGCGGCGTGTGTAGTAGCATCCTGACCCCGAGTTGCGAGCCTTACGCTGTCTGTAGAACTCGTCTGGCGGGTCGTAGGAACACAGGGAGGTGCTTCGCTGGCGCGGTGAAGCGGCGGGATCTCCGAGCTTTTCAAGCAATTTGACGTGTGCCTTCCCGTGTCTGTGTGGGTTTTTCCAGCGTTGTTTTCCCGGTCTACTCTGTCATCTTTTCCCGGTTTATCGCCCTGTTTTTTAAATCGGACCCGGATGAGATCGAGAGCGAAGTAAACAAGAACACGAAAGGCGGCGGCCAGCGTCTCTATGAGACAAAATTAGTCCATGCTGATCGGCTATGAGGCACACCCAGAAGCTTCGTGCTGCAGGCAAACTCGTAGAACGATAATTACGATACGGGAAGTTGCGTGGCGGCACTGTAACGTACATGGGAGACTGCGCTGCAACGGCAAATGCGTGTACAGTCGCAAACCTGCGGATGCATTTCGGAAAGTTATACCAGCAGCTGGCGCCGAAACTGCGAGAGAAGAGTAGACGCCGAGGCATCCCTCAGGCCATGCTTGGTGTGGTGCAGTTGAAAGGATATCGAGGCGAGAATGACTGTGGGCAGTAGGCTCCTTGCTAGTCTCGTTGTTTTGCGATTTGCTCTTTTCAGGCGAACAAGTGGAGTTTGGCCTTTGTAGGGCTGGCCTGCAGCGTTCTCATCGTCGAGTGGCTCAAATTCCTCGGGATCGAGTACATGGGCTCGAAGGTGACGTCTGAACTCCGCGCCAAGGCGTTTACGCAGACGATGCACCAGGATATCGCTTTCTTTGACAACAGCAAGAACAACGTCGGTAAGCCAGAAAACAGCACAGTACCAAACAGAGAAAGTGACAAGCACGCTTCCCACTGTGGAATGTCTGTTTTTTAACCGAAACCCGTCGTCAACATTGGCTTGTCAGATGATACGAGGGTTGAGGACGCATTTTCGCACAGCCTTTGAGCATGAACCAAACGTATTCTATAGATGTCCGTCTTTACTGGTAGACGAATGCATGCCAAAAGCCTTTAGAGGGACGCCATGGTTGTCTATTGTGGCACTTGCACCTGGCTACCCTCGTGGTGCACTGCAGCCACGTCTCAACCCCTATGAGACGTATTTGGTCAGCAAAACGACACAGAAGCGAAAGCTGGTTCACGTTCAAACTCACGTCTGCGTTGCCGCATTTTTTCTTTTTCAGGAGCTCTGATGTCGATTTTGTCTTCGGATGTGCTCGTCGTCAAGACCGGAAGCTGCGGAAATCCTATGGCTCTGGCTGCATCTCTCGCAGCAATTGTCGCCGGTAAACACGAAAGTCACTCAGGGCTCCACGATCTCGTTTCTATTCGCTAGTGTAGATTTGGAGATTCCATGGAAATATAGGTGACGAATTTATTCAGCCTTACGCTGAGGTGCTCCCTGGAGCCCTGCATGCTGGTTGCGTGCCACCTGGCTAGCCGTAGGGATGACTGTCGACACTATATGTGGTATCCTTCGGCTTTGACGCATGGCAGCCGGTCAAACACTGTGCTGACGCGCGTTGCGGATGCGATTACGATCATAGATATTTGTAGTTCTATCATCCCTGAGCGCGTCTCCCAAGGACAAGACTCTCACGTCAATGTATGTATATATATATATATACAAATATAAAAAAATATATAAAATATACATGTATAGATACGTGTGTGTGTGTGCGGCTGGGTGGATTTCCTGGCATCTCCCGGCAAACCCAGTTTTGACACTGTCGCATGTAGTTCCAGGGTTGCGGGGGACTCACCGCGGCATGGAAGTCCATTCAATTGCTCTGACCGTTTCTGGTTCTCGTGCGCATGTGTTCAGGATGCATCATCGCCTTCACAAGCAACTGGAAGCTGGCGCTTGTCATCCTCTGCTGTCTGTTCGTTCTGGGGCCGGCGAGCATGATGCAGCAAACGTTCATGCACACCCACAGTGAGAAAAAACCTATTGCCGATGAGGTTTTTGAGTGCGCGCCGGAATGGGATATTCAAAATCGAAGAGGCGAATCAGCATCACGTCACTTCATGCTGGGCTTCCAATGAGTTCAGGCGCTTTGTTGCGTTCTCTATCTCGGACAGCCGCGTGCGAGCGTCGGCACGGGTCTGCCTCTCGAGGTGTGAGCCGGCGTTCTGAAAGCTGCGTTTCAGTTGCAAGCACGTCGCTTGCTTCCTCGACAGCGAGCGAGAGGATGCTCCTCTACACGCGGCACATTTCTGATTCACTGCGTTCATTCGACTCCCCTGTGCAGATCACCCGACACAAAAGGGAAAGAAACAACCGCATGACGAGGAGGAGGACTGCCCCGAACAGGTCCTTATCGAGGCTGTGGGCGGCATCCGCGTAGTCTCGGCTTTTGGCCTGGAGCAGGTAGGCGTGGGCAGAGCCAGGTGCGCATCCACATAGGCGCTTCGGTGGAGGACTCTCTATTTACTAGCTTATTTCGAGGCGGCTAGTTGGTAAAGAAAGTCTTACCTAGGCGCGCGACTCGGTTCGAGAGGCGCCTGCTCGATCACCGGTTTCTTCATTCCGAATCCACAGATTCCCATGCTGAGTTGGTCGTAGACGGTTCGGCGACAACTCGGAGTGACCTGCAGTGGTGCGTCTTAAAAGAGGAACACATCAACTAGCCGTCTGCGACAGAGTCTTGGATTCGTGCTCAGCACGCAGCCACCACAGCGGTCTCGATGGGTTTGCCTGGCGAAGACTCGGCAGCATGCGTCCAGGCGTCAACAGGACTATTTCGCCTAGGCAAAAGGGGCCTACAACGACTGCACGCTTGCACCGTGTTCTGAGCCCGATTGGGAAATGCCAACTGATATTATTCTGCCTGTGCTCGCTTCCGTGGAGGAGACACGAAACCGTCCAACTCGCTACGTTTCGCTTTCCCTCCGCAGTCGCGTTTTGAGCAGGCTGGAGAACACGTCTCTGTCCTCGTTCCCTGTGACCCTCCGCAAGATTTGTTTCGTGCTGCCAGCCTGTATGTGCTGGTCGCCGATGCGTGGGTTTTGCTGCGCTTTCTCTCGGGTGCCTGAGCAGCATTTCATCGACCGCTATGAAAAATGCCTTCGCCAAGAGCCCGCTACGCAAGCCAAGAACGCTCTCTTGCTTGGTTTCTTCTGGGGCTTCTCCCAGGTGGGTCTAGCCGCCCCTCGCGGGAGGAGCGGGGATTGACTTAGCTATTTCTACTTAGGCGCGGCGATCGAGCGTGGATGACACTGAAAATACTGTCGAGAATCCAGTCCGTACAGATGTGTGGATCCATGCGTTGAATGTCTCCGTGGAGGTCAGCGGCGTCCAACTCGAGGTTCAGTGCTGCGTGTTTGAGCGTTCGCCTTCCTTCACACGTGCCTGTTGGTTTTGCTGTCCTAGGCTGGTCATGCGGTTACAGCAGCTAAATTCATTGACAGCGCATTTATGCATATACGTATCTATATATGTACCCATAGTTGAATGTGCCAAGTCGCCAGCAGTCAGTTGTACGTTGCTGCTGCAACGCCGTGGAGGAGCTGCGGCACGGGCAGCGTGTCGCTGTAGGTGAGGCCTCTCTTCTCTGGATGTTTGCTTTCAGGGAGTGCAATTCGGTATCAACGCCTTGGGCATGTGGTACGGGGGGAACCTGATCAAAGATGGCGCCACGGCGACAGGTGCGGCTTCTCTTTCGTGCGATTCGAGCTGTAACACTCGTGTGTGTGGCTAGGTAGGAGACGCTGCTGAACACGAGCTGCTTTTTCTTTGGGGAGCAAGCTACAGGCGTCATGTCGAGAGATTTGCGCGGGGTTGACTATGGCGCCTGGTCCAGTGCAGCGGAGCGAGGCTGAGTTGCCTCCTTCCGGTTGTGCGACGATGTCACTCGTCCATCGGCCTCCACGCCTGCAACCAGCAGGGGGGTTTCGAGTTCACCGCAAGGCACTTCAAACGCTTCGCGGGCGTGGGTGGCGGTGGCTTTCCAGACGTTATGCAGGCGATTTTCGCGCTCATGTTCGCTGGAATGACTATGGGACAAACGGTGCTCTTCTCGACCGACAACGCGCGGGCGCGGATGGCGGCGGCGCGGGTGTTCCGTCTGATCGACACGGTACGGGTTTCGTGCCGATGCGGTTGCCCGTGGACCCGCAGAGGACAGCGCCAGATCTGCGTGCGGCGTTCTTTGCGGTCGCCCCGGGGCAACTGCGATGTCGGCCTTGCCGCGTCGTGGTAGTGCTTGTGGAAGCTGCGGCACCAGAGAGAATGGACCTGACTGGTGCCCCGTCGAACGCAACCGCCTCATCAGATGCCGAGGTCATCGTGACTCAGCAAGACGTGAACGCGCCGATGTGGAGACCGGACCCCCAGGGGGCAACACGCGATCCACGCACGTGCACTCTGCCAGATCTTTCTGCTTTCTGAGACGGCTGCCGGGGGCGTGTCTATCATTCGGGGTGTGCGTTGGATCTTCTGCGTGCAAATGTTTCTGTATTCGTTGCCGCGCAGCCGTCGGCGATCGACTCTAGAGACTCTGGAGGCCGCCGATTTGATTATCACTCTGGGAATGGCGGAGAAGTCGCGTTCACCAATGTCAACTTCCGCTACTCGACGCGACCGACTGTACCGGTAAGCGAGTGAGGATGCCTTCGCGTGGTTTGTGTTGCGGGTCGGGAGAGCGCGGCGGCGACTGGAGGCTCAGGTGTGCATTCTCTCGCGTGTGAGCGTAGGCTGCGTGATGCCGGTTTAACGCAGTCGGCGATTTCGGGGGACGAGCAGCCGCGCCTGGGTCGGCTGCCGGTTTCTTCAGAGTATCCAGCTGGTTGCACTCGCGTTTTGGCCTTCGTCCGCAGACCGTCTCGATGCCGAGCCGTGTGCGGTCAGCTCGCGCCACCCAGCTGGATGTCTGTCGGCACGCACCGCGCCTGCTTTGGTGCACCGTTGCCTGCAAACCTGGAGCCTGCCTGTTGGTCTGGCGCACGCCTGACGATGAAAAACGTCTAGGTCGTAGAGCTCCGCGCCTCCTGTCTAGACCGTCTTTCGCGGGTCGACTCAAGGTGCGTGGCGCTCGGTGGAGTTCGTTTTTTGTTTCGGCTAGGTGTACCGGAATCTATCTTTCACGGTCAAGGCCGGCGAGACGGTGGCGCTGGTCGGCCCTTCAGGCTGTGGGAAGTCGACGGCGATCCAACTGATTGTAAGCGCAGAGCAGCCTCTCGCAGAGTTCTACTAGCCGCGCTGCGTAACTGCACTTCGGAAGCGGAGGGTCAAGTTGAGGCAGCGCTGCGATGGAGGTGCATCTGCGAGAGCCTCAAGCGGGCAAGAATGCGGACGTGGTAGCGACGTCCTCCACACGTGGGTTTTAGAGGCCGTTAGGTCCAGCCCGTTAGCCGAGCACGCCGAAGATTGTATCTCACGCATGTGTGAGCCACGGCGCCACCGCGCCTCGAGACAGCGCGTAGACTGGGGAGAGAATGCGGACTTTGAAGGGTCGCGGCGCTGCGGTGAGTGACTGCCCGACGCGGGCGTTCGCCTAGATCGCGAACTCGCGATGCGGCATCGCCCACTGCAAAGCCGTATCGTCTTTCTTCTCACTGTGCGTCCTCTGTGTCCTCTGTGTCCTCTCGGTCTGCCCCCCGCAGGAACGCTTTTACGACCTCCGCAACACCGTTGAGATTACCAAGCTTGACGATGGCGAGGTCGCGGGAGAGGCAGGAGGCAAGATGAAGCGCAAGCGGCGCAACGGGGGCTCCATCACGTTTGATGGAACCGAGCTCAAGGAAACCAACGTCAGGTGCGGGAAGCCGCGCGGCGCACCGCGAGCGTAGCCTGCGCCTTGCTTGTGGGCGACCCCGTGAGGCCGTGAGACAGCCCCCTGTTTAGGGTTCCTCATTCATCGTACGATTGTGTACACTCTCCATCTCCTCGTTGTGTGTCTTGCCCCAGCCGTTTAGACTAAAAGCGTTTCCCTGCAGCGTCGTCATTCCACGCACTTTGCTTGAGTCTTCGCCCTTCCCTTCGCAGCTCGCTGCGTGAGCAAATGGGTCTCGTCGGTCAGGAGCCAGTCCTGTTCAACATGAGCATCGAAGACAACATTCGCATCTCCAAGCCAGAAGCTTCTGAGGTAGGAGACGTGCTGTATCGCCTGCGAACGGAGCCGCTCAAGGTTGACGGAGAGTCCCCTGTCTGCCCCTGCATGCGGCGGACTTTGGTTTGTCTACCCGCCACAGCGTCTTCGAGCGAAACCCGCAGTTGCCTACGGCCGACCCAACGTTCGTCGTATCGTGGCACTCCGGCACGGATGCGGTTCTGCTCTTCGCCGAGGTGTTTTTGCTAATTTCGATCGTCCCGTCAGCCGCAAGTCAGAGGGGGGGAGAGTGTGGTCTGCCCTCCGTCACTGTTGCTCCCGCTGGAAACCGCGTTTGCTGCGCGCATCTGCAGGAAGACGTCATTGAAGCGGCCAGACAGGCGCACGCCGACAAGTTCATTCGCACCTTCCCAAACGGCTACAAAACGTTGGTCGGACCAGGCGGCAGTCAGCTCTCCGGCGGGCAGAAACAGCGTATTGCCATCGCGAGGTGAGAAAGAGACGGCCGGCACCAACTGCGCCCAGTCGAGAGGGGGAGTGCCGCGGCCTCAGCAGTCCATCGTCGCATAGTCGAGCGCCCACAGATGGCTTGAGCTAGCTGCGGCCGTGTGCTGTGCGCAGAGGAGCGACAACGCACGCCGACTCTCCAGTATGTCATGTCTTACTATGCGGGTTTTTCTCTCTTGGCATACTGAGCGGCTTCAGTTCAGAAAAAATCGAGAACTGGGTGAAAGCAGATCTGTCCACATCCGGGTCTGAGCGCCTCTGCACGCGGTCATGTATAGAGCAGCCAACCACTCCACTTGTCCTGCTTTGTCTCTTTTCGTAGAGCTCTGGTGCGCAAGCCGCGTCTTCTTCTCTTGGACGAAGCGACGTCAGCACTCGACGCCGAGGCTGAGCGCCAAGTCCAACAGACTCTGGACGAACTCGTGGAGAAGGGCCATAGCCATGGCACCATTATTGTCGCGCACCGGCTCTCTACCGTCAAGAACGCAAGTAAGGAACGCTAGCGTGGGATCGTGGGCGAGCGATCCATGGGTGCTTGCCCATGCGGTAGGTCAAGGCATTTGCTATAGCCTTCATTCTAGAGTACGGCGATACTGCTACAACCACACAACACTCGGGCGACCGAATGCTGCGTAGGCATCAACCAGTGTCCAAGTGTTGCGCCAGCTCCCCACAAATATTGCCCATGCCGGTTCCTTTATCGCAGGATGCATTTGTTTTGTTCTGATAGTCATAGTGCTTGCACGGATGGGTATATATATATATCTACATATATGTATATTTGTGTGTGTATCGATCTGCGGGGATTTGGGGGCGTGAGACCTCACCCAGGTGATCGTCCGGCCTATTTGACTGCAGAGCCGATGTACCGTGCAAGCATCTTGGGCTGCGGAGTGGCGCGGCAGGCTCGGGCGTTTTGGATGATGTCTGTTTTCCGCCTTATCTTGCCTGTCTCCGCCAGCCAAGATCGTCGTGCTGAGCAACGAAGACGGCCGCGGCAGTCGCGTCGTCGAAGTGGGCAGTCACGAGGAGCTGATGAAGATTCGGAATGGCGCCTACAGGCAGCTCGTTAACATGGTGCGGTATTCTTAGGCTTCCGTCCGTGGCTGACGCCACCGCACGAAAGGTCTTCTCATGCCGGAGGTTGGCTCGGACTGCACAAAACGCCTGCCGGGATGTTCAGAAAAAGAAGTTGGTGAGATGTCTGGTGTGCGGGCGACGCAATTCACCCACTTCCCGGCGACCATGCTTTCGGTCCATGAAACGTGTGAGTTTCACACACGTGTATAGAAGTTTGGATATATGTGGTTCACCGGTGATGTGCACACTGTTGCTCCCTGACTCAAGTGCAAGAACTTGGTGTGCAGTGACCCTCTCTGTCGCCTGAGCACGGTGCGCATTCGTAGATCTAGGGGAGGGAGAAGAAACAAGCTCAAGGCACCTATTTCATCTACATAATTTCCTGTTTCATCTCGAGTGGTCGCCAGCTGAGGGCTGATGCAGTAGAGGGCAGCCCGGGCACGCGACGTGGTCACCAAGGAATCTAGGCGTGTGGGGTGGGTGTGTGTCCGTCGCTCCAAATGCGGTTCATCACGCATAGGTCTAGGTTTAGGTAGACAGTTTCTGCGTGTCCTACGGCAAGGCGAGGCGCCACTCACTCCTGCATCCGTGTAGCATTTGCTCAGTTGTGCACTAAACAGCCTCTGCTTGTTTTTTACGCGTAATTTGTTTTTTGTGCCTCGCGCAGCGGGTGGACGCTGCGCGAGGTGGGTGGATGCTCCTGGAGCACGCGGTCACGCTCTCTGCACAGGCGCCCGAGAGCGTTCGCTGCGACAGTGACGCTGCGCGAGGACCTGTCACCACGCCGACGGTTGCTGTCCAGCCGCGCGTGTCCTGTGGTTAGATGTGCTGTGAGAAAATAGATTTTTGACGTTTGGTGGAGTGACACCAGCCGTTTCGAAAAACGCGCAAAGTGCCCCGGAATGCCATCACTTCCCCCTCCACCTCGGGGGGCGGCGTCTCGGCCCTGATGCGGACGCAGGACCGCTAGCCGCTTTCAGAGATGATGTAACAAGCTCGCCTCGACAGAGACTGTGGCTCTTGAGGTTCAAGAAGCGAACATCCAGCTTTGCGTAGTGTTGTTGGTGCTAGAAAAATGGGACAGGGCAAACACGAACAGGCGCGCATGCATCGTACTAGCGCAGACGAGACAACGGTACGGCAAGCAATAAATATGGTGACAGCCGACAGAGACTGGGGCCATGGCAATGGCGAGGAGGCAGAGGGCAAGCCGAGACGAAACAGACACGAAGCGTAAAGTGACACAAGCTCCCCCGCGAGGTAGTCCTTGCGAAGAGCCGTATGTCCGCGTCATTCATCCAGCCCAAATACCCGGATATATATATATATATATATATATATTCCCGCCTGCGGAAGCTTCGAGGTGTGTGCCAGACGCGTTAGACCGATGTATCAAGGCGCGTCGACGAGTACGAAAGAACTCAGAGGTCGTCCAAGTCGCTGCCGATTTCATCGAGGACGTCTTCCTGAGAAGGCAAAAAGCAACAAGCGCCCACACGCTACTCTTGACGCCTTGTCACGCTCCGCTGCTGTGAGCGGGGTCTCCGCCCTCGGCATACTCCTGTTCTACAACTGATGCTGCCTGAGGCCCTACCCTGACTTGTACGAGGCAGTACAGCGGCACAGCCTTCAATCGCCCTGTCACTTCAAAGCTGTGATGTGTGCTACCTGTTTGAAGCAACAGATTTGTTCTGCTCGTTTATCTCCCTGTTGGGCGTTTTGCTTCCACGGTGCGTGACGCCTCCGCCTACCTGGAAGAATCTATTCTTCATCGGCACTCTCGCGGCAGCCTGCTGTCGCTTTGCGCGTTTCACACTAGCCTCGTTGTCGCTGTCGTCAGCCTCAGCTTCGGGGGTCGTCGTGTCGCGCATGCGTTTCTTCGCCTCCTTGGATGCGGCTCTCGATTTCCTGTCCTTTTCCAGTTCACGGCGTTCTGTCTCTCGCCGCTGCTTCTGGCGCTCGCGCTTCAGCTGTCGCGCTGTCTTGGAAGCTGCGCTCTCTGAAGAGGAAACCAGAAAAAAAGCTAGAACAAACGACCTAAGCTGCTATCCCTGGTACCGGTCCAGGATTGAAGAAGAAAAGAGACAACGCGGGAAGGCCATTTTCATTCATTCCATGCCCACGTGATGACTTTCGGTCTGATCATGCCACCGCGCCGCACTGCCGCGAAGCGAAAGACCACGGAGGTGCCTGCAGAACTCTTCCACGTACAAGCTCGGCGCTACGGACGCCTCGGCTCGAGTGTCACAGCAGTTCCAGCTGTACAGAGAGATATCTTACCAGCTTCCCTCCGCTCTGCGGCCGCCGATATTTCTCCCTTCACCTTCTCCTCCACAAACTTGCGGCGCTCCTCCACGACTTGCAGCCTGAGAGCAACACGCAGAGCGTGACACAGTCGCTGCGACTGCAGGCAATTGCACGACTCCTCATCCACGTCATCCGATGTGCCACACGGAAGGAAACTGGCATTCCAGCCCCCTTCTGTCTCCCATTCGGCTGCACGAATCGCCGTGAAAAACATCGGCGCCGACCCGACGACATAGCTAGCACACGCGCAGGGCCGCATCCACGGTAAAACGAACCCGTCCCGTCCGCCCTCCCCCCTTCCCCCGCCACGAGTGCGACGTGTCCGAAAGGACTCACCTCAACTTGAACAGCGGGAGAGCGGCTCTTTGCTTTTTCTCGGTAAAGATTTCAACTGCACCGACCGGCAGCTCTTTCAGCTCGCATCGCAAAGACTGCACAACAGCGGCAGAGCCCTCAATGGCTCCCAGAAGAGTCTTCAGCGCGCGCACGACCGCCAGGCTCTGTGAACTCACAAACACACGAAGCAGCAACAACGAAAGTGAATCCACAGGGCTGGCTACTCGGGGCGCTGCAGCCATGAGACACACGCACTCTTGTCGTTGAACTCAACGCAAGAAATCGCATCAGTGCCACACTGAATGGCGCGCCGAGAAGGCAGATGCAGACGCCTTAACCCTCGCTAAACACGCACGTTGACAAACTGTACCATTGCCCCCCCCCCCCCTCCCCCCTCTCTCCCCCTCCTTAGTCGCACTGCAAAAACAGATGTACAACGCCAGCCGATGTTTGCACTTCAGATCAGACGGTGATGTTAGCGTGCAGCAATGCAACATCCTCGGCACCGTCACACTTGATCTGGAGTCCACGCACCCGTGAGAGCTTCAGTGTGCGGCGCAAGCTCCGCTTGATAGGGAGCGAAATTTCAGGGAAGGCGGGATGAAGCACCAGGTAGCCAAGGTGCTCTGTCAGAAGGCGCTGGAAGCTTCCCACGAGGCCGTCGATCACCTGAGGGCACACGCCAGGACGCAAGGGAGACATGCAAGGGGGATATAGAAACCAGCATGTGCGACGCCTTGAAACTCGGGGACGCGGACCTTTCCCTCCGCATCGGATGAGACAAATGAAGCGCTCACGCAGGAGAGGCCGCATTTTGCGCCTTGAAAAATGGCAGCGCAAATGATTCCCACGAGATAAAAACAGAGGTAGAGGAAGGGACATGCAGACTCCAGACAGGCCGTCGTACTCCAGACTCCACAGCGTGATAAAAGTTAGCACCCTGCTGAGACGTATGAATAGATGTATATGTACGTTAGAAGACAGCCGTCTCCCAACATATATATATATATATATATATATATATATATATATATACATATTTATGATATACGAAAATCTGTAAGCCTGGCTGTGCTCATCTGAATATTTCCTGTCTTCATGTTTGCTATTTCGCTTACATGCATGGAATCTTGTTGGGCTGCAGATAGTCTAAGAGTGACTTCAGGGTCTGCATCCCGGACGTGCAGCAGGTGTAGGTTGTTGTCGCTTTTTTCCTTTCCGCCGTCTTTCGTTTGGAACTTTTTGTCCTTTTTCTTCTTTTTGTTCCTTTTCTCCTGCATCTCCATGTGGAGCCGCTTGCCAATGTAGCGCCCGCTGGAGAGCATCTCTTGGTGTTTCAGCAGAAGCTCGAGGAGCGCGAAGACGTACGCGCTGAGAGGAATCAAAAGGTTCGTGGACAGCGACGTCTGATGAAGGACGTAGAGGATGTTCAGACAGAACGGCACGTGCGAGAGGGAGGCAAGCTTGACCTTGAGAGCTGCACACAACAGCGTGACCAGGGGGAAGGCCAGCGGGCGGAGGGACGGCGTCGACGCAAACGAAACACCCCACAGGCGGGCCGTGGAGAGGAACGCCCACGAGTAGAGGAGCTTCTGCGAAGTCGCGAGACGCCGCGCATGCAGAAACGCAGCTTTCGACTTCTTCCCCTTGGCGGCAGAAGGCGCCGTTTGGCTCGAAACCACCATGATGCTCCTGACGGTCAAGGCAAGCTGCACGGACCGCACCCCGCACGCACGCGACAGGGGACAAATGAGACGTCGAGCCACGCCGAGTGGCGATCAAAAGAGACAAGAGATCGCGCAGAAGGGGCGCGATCGCCTGACGCAGCCACGGCAAACGCACACGACTAGCGGCCGCGAGGCCGAACGACACACAGTAATGAAACGGATGACGCTGCGAGAACCCAGCGCCTGTTTGGCTCAGCCATAATGGCCGCTGAGAGTTGGTATCAGGTACAGGCTGCCATATCCCTCAATTGTATTCTACGGCCTGAGCGCCTCATGCCTTCAGCCGCGCTCACAGGCACTCCTTCAGGAGCGGATCCTGCGGGGCGCGTGTGCACTAAGGCTTGATTCGCCTACCTCTCGAATGCTTTGATAAGCGACACGGTAGGCGATTCTGGGCTGGACGATCTTGAGAAGTTCGAGGTATTCGTTTAGTAGCAGCTGGACGCGGTTCGCGCCGCGCCAGGTTCTGCTCGCGTTGTTGCCGACGTTTCGCGAAGTGGCCTGCTGGTAGATCCTCAGGAGCGTCTGGAGGAACTCCTGGACTTTCTCTTCTTCCTTCAGGGCCGCTTCGCTGGCGCTGCCTGAGTCACCCTTCTCGTGGCTGCGCCTACGCTCCTTGCCCTCTCGGGGTTTGTTTTTCGTGGAAGCCTGTCCCTTCGCGAGCGCGTGATCGAGCTCTCTGTGGCGCAGCACCAGGAGCTGGCGCAGCGCGGCGAACGCGGCGAACTGCTCCTGTTCGTTCTTCGTGAAGGCCCAGCAGCGCCCGACGGTCAGGAGGAAGCGCCTCGCGAGCGACGAGCTCTTCAACAGCAACAGGAAAGGCACCAGTCCATCGTTCTTCCGCGCCAGCGACAGGAGCACCTGCACCAGGACCTCCTTGCCCTTAGTGGCTCGCGGCGGGAGATTCTGCAGAGAGACGAGAAGTTGGCAGACGTCAGAAAAAACCCAGCGAAGCGGCAGCCGAAGCCTCGACCAGTTCGCAGACGCGGTGAGCGCGAGCAGATTCTTCTCCTCGCCCGCCCCCTTCGACGCGCTCTTCGCCCCGTCGGCCTCCGCCTGTAGGAATCGTCTGAACACCGCGGGGAGCTGCTGCACGGTTCGCAGGAGAATCACGCGGCGCAGCTCTTCGTCTTTGACGAGAAAGAGGGACTTCTGCTCGCCCGAACCCCGGTCTTTGACGTCGCGCGACGAAGCTCCGGGTTTCCGCTTCTTGCCCTCTTCGCCCTCCTCACTCTTCTTCTTGCCGTCCTTGTACTTCATGTTGTCTTTCGTCCGCTCGCCCAGCTCCCGTCCCTCGCTGGACACGTTGTTGTCCCGCCGCAGGCCCGTCTGGCGCACAGCGGAGCGAAACGCGCCGAGAAACAGCTGCAGGCAGCGCAACGAGGGCGAGGCGGGAACCCTGGCGTCTTCGCGGTCGCCATGGAGGCCGACGAGGTGGCAGAGGTGCTCGTACCGCTCAGACGTGAGGAGGTTCTTAGGAACTTCGACGTCATCTTCTTCCTCCGGCTCTGCGCGCGACCGCTTCACCGTGTGTTCGCTCGCCTCCTCGTCGTCATCCACGCCCTCCTCGTCGTCCTGCTCTAGGTCCTCCTCCGCGTCGCTCGCCTGCTCGGTGTCTGCCTGTTGCTTCTCGCTCTCCTGAAGGAGGAAGGACAGAAACTCCTTGTCTTTCATGAGGCGCTGCTTGAGCACGCGCCGGAACTCCTTCTGCGCCGCGGGACTGTCTGCGGCGATGCCCGCGGCAGGATCGAACGCGGCGCCTCCCTCTGCGCCGACGTCCTCAGGCGACTCGTCGTCAGACGACGCCCAGGCCTCCTCGTCGTCGTCCGCGAGCCAGTCGGGTCCCTCGTAGTTCTCTTCTTCGTCTTCGTCCTGATCGTCGTCCGCCGACTCGTCGCCCTCCTCGCCAGCCTCTTTCTCGAGGTCGCTCAGGTTGCCCTCCGCCATGCTCGGGAGGGAGCCGTCAGAGAAGGCGCCTTCGTCCTCGGTGCTGACCGTATCGTCCGCCAGCGAAGGCGTCTCGTCTTCCTCCTCGCGCTCGCTCTTGCT
Organism: Besnoitia besnoiti; assembly: GCF_002563875.1. Classification (NCBI taxonomy): domain Eukaryota; phylum Apicomplexa; class Conoidasida; order Eucoccidiorida; family Sarcocystidae; genus Besnoitia; species Besnoitia besnoiti. The sequence continues at coordinate 3,014,735 of NC_042363.1, read as the reverse complement.
CTTTAGCCGGGCGCCCTGCGCAAACTTCAGATGCTTCTTGCCACTTGCGGGCGCCGCCTCGCCGTCGCGCATCTTCTTCCGCTTCAACTTCTGAAAGTTCTTCAGGCGGGGCTTCTTCTCGCCGCCGACGCGCGCGAGCTTCTTTGCGGGCTTATCAACCATCTTGTCGAGGCCTCACACCTTTCTCTGTACACGTCTCCCGCTGCGTCCACGAGAGGAAAGGCGAATCTCAGTCCTCGTCTTCGTGTCGCACAGGTGCGTGAGCGGCACCCCGGCTCGGATCACGCGAAAATGGAGACAGCGCTGCGGCTGTTCACCGCGCTCCCCAGCCCTCTCTCGACGCTCAGTTCCTCCCGCGACGCGACGCGCGACGTCCCTTGTGTCCTCCGCGCTTGCTCTGTGCCTTGCCGTTCTCAGTTGGTGCGGCCGTTTCCTCCTGTTCTGCGGCCTCGCGCGCTGCGACGGCGTCCGCCTCGGGGCTCGCCTCCTCGCGGACCTGTTTCGTCTCGTCGGTTTCCTTCGCGTCGGCTGAAGCCGACTCAGGATCCAGGCGTCCGTTCTTTTGCGCGTCTTTCTCGCCTCCAGTCGACGCCGCAGGTGAGTCGTCCGCGGGGGGAGCGGATGGAGGCGAAGGCTGCTTCTCAGCCGCTGAGTCTTGATCACCGTTCGCTCCGCCTTCCGCGCTCGCCTTCACTGGATACTCCGCACGTGCCTCGCGCTTGGTCGCCGCGGCTTGGTCTACAGGGCTCTGCTTGGCGCCGGTCTGCTTGGCCTCGTTCTGCTCGTCCGGTATCTCAAGCGCCTTCGAATCCGCACGCAGGAGGGACTCCGGAGACGCGCAAGTGGTTGAGTCGTCCTTGGGACGCAGCTGCTCGCGCGGCTCTTCAGGGCTTGCCTCCAACGCCGGCAACGCGTCTGCGGCGCCGCTCTCCGCTGATGCGATAGTGGCTATGCGCGGAGTCTCTGACTTTGGCGACCCCGGAGTCGCGGCTGGAGGCTCTGCGGTCTCCGTCGCCTCCGCTTGCTCTTCGGCGGCGTCTGAGGACTCTGCCGCCTGCCTCTGCCCTCCTTCCTTGCAGTCTGAAGCCTCTGTAGTCGCCGGCTTCTCTCCTTCTGCGGAATCTACAGCTTCTGCGGTCTCCTTTTTCTCTCCTTCTTCGGACTCGGGAGCCGCGGCTGATGCGGCCGGGCCCTGCTGCTCCCTCGCAGCCTTGTGACAGTCTGCGAGCTGTTCGCCTTGCGGAGGCGTCTTCTTCTCGTCGCTGCTCAACGACGATTGGACTCGCTCGCTCCCTCGGTGCTGCTCGTCGACCTTGGCCTGCGTCCTCAGCGCCTCCTCGAGAGCAGACGCGCCGCGCTGAGAAGTGACTCGCTGCGCTTGACGCTCTTCGGCTCTCTGGGAGCAGGAGGTAGGAGGCGAGGAAACGGAAGAGGAAGACGCAGAGGACGGTGCGTGGGACGACGACTCGGTGTCTTCGAGACGATCGGGGGCGAGGGGCTCGGCTGCGGATGGCGCGCGACCCGAGCACGCGCGCGAGAGCGAGCGCGCAGACTTCAGATCGAGAGGCTGCGCGGCAGCGGCAGCGACGGCGGAGCCCTCGCCCGGGTTCACCGTGGAACGCGGTGGCGCCTCTATGCGAGGAGACTCTGCGCGAGAAGCCCCCGAGCGCGCGCAGGAGTTGAGACTTGACAGTTGGCGTGCGGTCTCCGCGGAGAAAGGCTTCGCCCTCTTACAGCAGCAGCTCAGCAAGTCCACAAGCACATCTCCAGGCATCTTGCTTTGTCCCGCGTCAACGGAAGACACCGCGGCGGGCGCAGGACTGACGCGTGAGTCGTAAACAGGAAAAAAAAACCACCCAAGCCTCAGCAGGGGAAACGCGCACGAGCTGAACTACCGACGCTTACGTGAAGAGTTCCGGCAGCACGACGGAGGACAATTCAGTAGGTCACAGGGCGTATACTCTGAAAAAACGTGGTAGCCCATTGCTTTTCAGTAGCTGAAAACTGCGCGGAAGAAGCCAGAGAGAGGGACTCTCGAAAGCCGATGGTTCGGGCGGGAAACTGCGGGAGGCGCGGCCGAGTGTCCCCACGAAGAAGAGCGGACAGGGGAAGCTTCGGCGTCAAGTCGGCGGACATGAGAAAAGAGAGGAACTCAAAATCGAGGAAAACGGAAAATGCAGCGTTCTCCGCGTGGGCGAGAGTGTATCCTTTCCCGACGACACGAGAACGTCCAAACACGAGAGGCGGGGCGGCCGCGACACCACGAGGCGGCGCATGCGAAGAAAAATGGGGCGTCAGGAAATCTCTTGCCGCGTAAATGGAGAGGAAACAAATCGAATCCTAGAAAAATCAAGCAGACTCTTCCCACGGTGGCAAACTGGAAGATTTATCCGCCGTCGATTGCTTGCGTGAACTCGGTGCTGCGGTTTTTCTCCCCATCGCTCTCTCGCTGCATGCGTGTCTCCCTTCCGCGCTGGACGCGCGCGCTTTTTCGCAGAGCCAGGGGCTTCGAGACCCGCCCTGGGACGGCGCCGCGGTGTCGCGTCCACGGCGCTGCAGGCAACGGCGGACGCCCAACACAAGCGCTCGCCAGTTCACGCTTTCTCGCCTTTTTCTCTGCTTGTGGAGAAGCGTGGGCAGACGGAGAACGCCTGAGGCAGGCAGGGAGGCAGGCAGGGAGGCAGGCCGCGCGCGCGAGTCAGCACACGAGGAAGCCGACCGGCGAGACAGACGCCCCCTGCGTCGCCAGCCAGTGCTTAGGCGTGTATGGCTCCGTGACTTGCGTTAGCTAGACGCGTTCGCGCGAAAAAGAAAGAGACTGGTTTGGTGTGCATCGATTTCTTCAGTCAGTGAGCGACGACAGCAAGCAAGCCTGCCAGCCACTTAGGGGTCGACATGCCCATGCGGCAGGTAGATGTAGTCAGATAGATGAACAGGATGAATAGGTACCCACCTGTGCACCAGTACGCATATCTTCGCACACGAGTCTTGAAAGTCCGGGGGTCATAGCGGATGGCGCTACTAGAGTCCGGACGTGTCTTGCCCACCATCCAGGCTCGCCCGTCTCCCCACGTGTCTGCCTCTTCAAGCTAGGACTGAGGACGACTTCTCACAGTAGTTAGCGGCACGCGTGTAGCTCGATGAGCACTTCCAACTTCGTCGGCTGCTGCAGTGGATTCAAAGTGTCTCTGCGTGTTCCGAGGCGAATCAGACGCGACGACGGCTCGTGCAAGGCTCTTCTGTGCGACCTGTGGCTGAGAACTTGTCGGCTGCAATTCTGCGTCTCTCAGAGCTCGCGTGTGCTGCCCCAATGCCGCGAACATCGGCTGCGTAGAACTACACATTTGCGCCGACAGGACGGAACAGCGTGGGGATTCAGCGTACCGCCCTCTCAATTCCGTCACAAACACAGCGCGCTTCAAAGTGCAAGAGCACGTGAGGCAGCCACGAGTGCGGGGGCGCGCTGAAGGGAATGCCCTTTTCTCTCCTGCCAGCAAGTCTCCAGGCGCTGCGATGCTGCTGGGTTGATTCTTTCAGTGTCCAGTAGGGGTTGCGCGTGCGTGGAGCAGTTCAGTAGTTCCGTCTGTTTTCGCGAGGATAACGTTGGTGTCTACATCAGAAGCGATCACTAGGGCCCTCCATTGTTTGCGCAGCAAGTCGCCTACTCGCCCTGGAAGGCGCGCCGCGAGAGCGGTCCAGCAGCGCACGTTTTTCACCTGTTCCAAGCAAACGAGAGAGGCGAGTGAAAAGTGTTTTTACAACGGGCGTAGAGGTGTGCACGAAGCGGCGCTGCCTCAAGGCTACCTCACCCAAGACGACCGCGTAAGACACCTGCCTCGCCAGATCGATGCAGGACCACGAAAGACGCCACGCCCCGCCATCGTGAAGGAACGTTGAATGCATCGACTGTTCGCCAGGACGAACATCCGAAGCGGCCAGGAAACGGTCCTGGCTCCCGCGGCTTCGGGCGCATCCGCGTGGCCGCCGCTGCCAAATACAAAGCCCGATGAATCCCTTCCAAGTGCCGAACTTGCCGTCGCGGTTGCTTCACGGCGCTGTCCCTTCATCCGTAGCGCAAGCTCCGCCAACTCCCTCCATCTGTACGTTCTCACGGCTCCTTCGTTTCGCTTGAGTCGATCCGTCTCTCGCCTTCGCCTGCCGCAGATGCCTTGAGGTCGGAGAGGTCGAGCAAGTCCTCCGCTGCAGACACCAGGCAGATAACAAAACGTGGAGATGCGCTCCATCAGGAAACCGCTGGGCAAACACAGAGCCGTCCTCGGTTCTCGAGTCCCAGTAAATTATCTGCAGGTGACAGATGCCCTGTTTGGCTGTGGCAGTCCACTCGAAGCAGCCGCATGCACGCATTGCTCCGCTCAGTCATGCGCACTCACTGCCCCCCCCTACCTTTGGAAAAACTGCGTTAGACTCGGCCAAAACGCCGCAAGCGAACACAAGCATCGATCACAGCAAACTCTCGATGCAGCCAGCGGCAGTATATACCTGACTACACTTACATATACATATATACATGTGCATTTACATGTTTTACATATTGGAGAGCGCGAGCAGCTCCACAACGACGCGGACGGAACAGGGCGAGTAGGACCGAGTCTGGTCGCGACAACACGCACCTGTGAGCGCGGTCAGGAGTTTTTCGCCCTTCTCCTTCAGAATGTCCTCAATAGTCTGCGGACTTTCCCCGAACCAGCCAAAGTTGTCGGCGATCAAATGCACTGTGGGTACACGCAGAGCAACGGGCGGCCTGCAGATATCAAACGTCGCTTTGTTTCCGACAGCCACTCGGTCAGCCTGCGTCCATGCCGTCGCTCAGGCGAGACCGAGTATGCAGGTGCCGGTCTCAGAGCCCTGAACCCACATTACCGTCTTGCTAGCGCGGCGAAGCCACAACCAATCATGCACAGAAAAAGGTACGCAGAGAAAGACTACAGTCTATATCTGCATGTGCCCATGCTTGCTGTGTCACTACTGGATACCCTATGTCCTTATAGATCCTGTTAGTAGGCGTGTGCATGCACGCGGAGAGTTCTCCGTGCCGTTTTACAGTGCTTCTTACGCGAGGCGCAGTGTGGGCACTTGATGACTACCACGCCGTTGTGATACGCGCGCTGAAGGCAAACAGACAACGCAGAGGCATCGCCATCGCGAGCGCTGCCGGCGACGCGAGTGGGCGGAGAAAGCTCAGAGAGAGACGAGAGAAGAGGCCTGATGAAGAGCAGCGAGCCGACGGAGACAATACGATTGCAGATCAGAGAAGGAGGTACGCGACGTCAACCAGACCGACTCAGTCTCCGCAGCCATAGAAACGCGACTCGAGGCGCGGACTGAAGGAGGGCTAATCCTCCAACGCAGTGCCCCGGCCCTCCCCTCCCCGTCCCCCCCTCCCCCCCCACGATGATGACGGCTGAGACGCCGGCGAGGACGAGCGCGCCACGTGTTGCATGACGCGCAGAGTCCTCTAGGGAGAGATGGCACCGGCGGCGGCGGATAGTTTACCTTTGAGAACTTTTTCGCGGATCGGGTTCCGCACGGTTTGCAGGTGAACAGGAGGACGTAGAGGTCTGAGGGCGGCGAGGCTTCGGCGCCGTCCTGCGACTTTTTGGCGCCTGTTCCGAGGACTTTGCTCACGTCGATCTTCACGTTCAGACCGCCTGCCGACTCCTGCTCGCTGGTCGCTTCCAGCGAGGCGCAGGGTGAAGACGAAGAGGAACTCGAAGAAAGGGTGGAAGAAGCGCGACACCGCGCGGCGAGTGCATAACGCTGTGAAGCAGAAGGAGAACCCCTCGGCCCTACAGAGGGAGACGCGGAGATCCGAGCTCCAGGAAGGCCAAGCGTCGGCTGACGCCACGACACACCGCTGCTGATGCAGGACGAGGCGGCGGGAGAGGGATGAGAAGTGACGGACAAACGCGAAGCAAAGGAAGAAGACGCCGGACGTGGCGCACGGCGCGAGCGAGAGGTTGCCACCGTGCTTGCGGTGTTGCAGCAGAAGACGCTCCAAGAGAGAAAGAAGGCAGAGGCGGGAGACGAGTGGCTCGCAGAGAGCAAAGCTCGCCTGAGCGGGAAAACGGCGAAGGCCACCGGCAGCGCCATCTCGCAGGCCGCGCAGTCAGGGGCGCGTTACACCGCTGCTAGCTACCCGAGAGAGATAGAAAAAACTTTCTTCTCTCGCCCCATCCAAGGCCGAGATAGGACAAGTTGGCGGGGATTCAGCAAGCAAAGACGACGCGGGGCTTTCGCGGAGCAGAAATGAAGGATGTGATGCATACGCAGAGTCCAGGCCCCGGTTGCTGAAGGGCCCTCCCCTGCCGACAGGTTTCCCGACGAGCGAACTTGAAACACAAGGCACGCTGGCTGGCAGAGAGGAGGAATTCGTAGTTTGAATCGTGAACGAAGCGCGGGAAAAATGAGCTAACGAAACCCTCGCGGCGAGGAAAGCAGGGCGCGAGTGTCAACGGCCTGGAGGTTCGCATGTCATTGCAGCCTTTGAGTCTGCAAGGGTCGCAGACCGATGCCCCGGAAGAGAGACTCTTCTTCTCCCTTCTCCTTCCGGTACGATTCATTTAGCCGCATTCAACGAGCAGAAAAATCTGTACTCGCGGCGCGTTGTCTCTGATTTCCTGGGCAGACCTGTTTCCTCGAGCTGGCGACCTCTGCAGCCACACACTGCATGCATGCACGTTTGCTTTAAAGAACTTGAATGAGCAGATGCACGCGGTCGCTCCCAAAATGGCTGCATAGCATAGACGGCAGACCGCCTGCCTCCAACTTGACTTCTGCCCGTCTTTCTTGGACTCTCGCACTTTATCTTGTGTTCTTTTTGAAAAGGAACTGTGGCATGCGCGTTACGCGCCTCCGCATGCAACGCCTGACATCAAGAGACTCATTCTGAAACAGTTTGAGTCCCTGGGTCTGCTCACGTCCAGACACTGTGTCTTGTTTCACCAGTCTTCCCAAGTGCTTTTTCGGGTGTTTAGGGCGTGTGCGTATCTCTCGCAGATGGCGATGTGTCTTGCCTTTCGGGGGTTTTCCGGGTCGTCTCCTGATGTCTGCGTCGAGTCTGTCCCACTTCGACTGAGGCCGCTCGCGAACAACGCCCCTGCCATTTCTTCTTTCTGAGGCGCTGTAGGGGGCGCCTAGGGCGAACAAGGCTAGGCGAGATGGCTTCTGAGTGCCCCTCTGCGTGACGGCGTGTTTTCGCTAGCGCCCCTTTTGAGTGCATCATCTGAATCTCTGGAGAGAGAGGCTTCGACGGAGGCGAGGCGCGTAAGCCCTACTCCCGAAACGTCTCGCGTGAAAGCCACAAGCTCCGCATATATCCGAGGATCGCACTCATCACCATGGCGCGCTGCTCACAGTGTGAGGCGATTCGCCGTTCCCTCCGTCTCTGCTTCGATGGCGTCTCCTCGCGTGGATCTGATATCCTCCCTCGGCCTCTGTTCCTGTCTGCCGCGGCGCCCGCGCATCCTTTCTTTCCTTCCCTCGGTTTGCCTTCTTGTGCGGCCGCCGCCAGCTCTCGCGACCGCCTCAAAGCCTCCATCGTCGCTTCTTCGTCTGCTGTCTCAGGCCAGCATCCCAGGAGTGGCGAAGAGGCTGAAGGAGCGCTCTGCGGCCTTTGGGGGCAAAGCAACGCAAGCCGAAAGACAGACGGGCGCAGCGCGTTGAGAGCGGTGTCGTGTTTCACACGGGATCGAGATGCAACAGAGAACGCGCATGCCGTCTCGTCTCAGCGGCGATTGCTGAGTTCTGAACTCGAGAAGCCCATGAAGCAACGCGCGCACCTCCTTGTGCCCCCTGCGCGACGTTTCTCTCACCTCTCTGTTAGTTCTCCCCGGCAGTCGGCTCCTTCGGGTCCGCCGTCGCCTCCCTCGTCGTCTGCCTCTTCTGTGTCCTCGCCCTGTCGTAGCGCGGCTTCGCTCCCGTGGTTCCACGTCTCCCGCCCCTCGTCTTCGCTTTCGTCTTCTTCGCCGCAAAGCGCTTTCCGCTTGGCGCCTCCGCGGCGACAGGAGGGCGCGCGCTGTTCACAACCTCAGTGCGCATTCTGTGCTGCCGAGCGGCCTCACTGGCGCGCCGCCTCCACACGTGCGGCAAGCGATGACGTCTCTTCGCCAAGGGGCTCGCCGCATTCTCTCCTAGCGCGGGGATCGGCATTCGCGTTTCATTCTCCCTCTTCACTGTCTCTGGGATCCCCTCTCTCGTTTTGTTCCGCTCAGTCGTTTCCGTCTTTTGTTTCGCTTGGCTCTTTGGCAGGCTCGCGGGTGTTGCCCTCACCGCCTGCTGTGATTCCCGCGACGCCCTGCTCCCCTCCGTCTCCGCTTGCCTCTCGCGTCTCCGCGCCGCTTGCCGCGTCCTCAGACCCGTTAGACTCGTCTGGCCTTCTCTGGGCGTCGGTCGGGGGCTCGCCGCTTGTCGCGGGTTTGTCTTCTTCACGTTCGCTACGCCGGCGCTTTGCGAGTTTTGCGCGGCTGGAGCGCGTGCTGGCAGAGCTGAAGGCCTCGAGGGTGAGTAAAACCGACCCCCTCGAGCAGGAAGAAGTCTCCACAGACGCCGCCGCGGGCGCAGACGAGACAGTCATCGACGCGTCCTCGATGACGGCAGAGACGACAGGCGAGCCACAGCTCCTCGACAGCCCCGGCCGCGACCTCCTCATAGGCCGCCGGAGATCCTTCCGGACTCTGAAGAGACACCGCATCCGCGAGAGCGTCTCACTGGAGGATGCAGAGGTCACCGAGGCCTCTCTGACGGCCTCTTGCCTTTTTGGCGCGGATGATCTCACGGCTCCGCGCCAGCTGTCAGCTGCCAGCTCTTCGCTTGCTTCCGCGGCGCCGGAAGGCCCGCCGCCGCATGCGTCGTCCTTTCTTGTGTCGCCTTCTGGCTCTTCGCCGGTGTCTTCCGCGGCGCCGCCTCCTGCGTCCTCCTCGTGTTGGAGCGTGATGAAGAGCTTGACGGAAGAAGACGTTGAGAACTTTCCGCGCTACGAGAAGCCTTTTGTGGACTTCATGTGGTGCGAGGCGAAGGCCGGTAACGGCGGCAAACCGAAGCAAAACGCAGTCCGGTGCGCATGTACATGCTTGAAGCGACCGTCTATCCATTCGGCTTCGACAAACATACAACGCTTGGCACTGCGTAACTGTATTGTATATATATATATGTATTGGTATGTAAGCACACGTTTGTTTGACCTGTTTTCATACTAGACCTCGTACGTGAGCTCCGCGATCCTTCGCGTCGGTGCGATGTGGGCGCGGAACCACGGCGACGGCGGAGGTGCAGGGGAGCAGGATAAGTAATTCAGTTACGACTGTGGACGGGCGACTTGAGGATGCTGGTGGTGTTGTGTTTTTCGATTTAGGCGCAACATCTGTCATTGGCTCAGTTATGTGTCTGCGAATGCATGGATAGAAGCTTACACATATGCGCATTCGTATACACTGAAGGTTCAGGGCTGCATGCTGGCGTGCTGCGGAGCGTGTGTCGCCGTCCCCGCGTGTCATGGCAGTCTTCCAGTTATACGCGGTCTGTTAGTACGACGCTCCAGCTGCTCACTGGTCTTTCCGCAGGTCTGTTTGCCTCTCATTTCCGCCGCGAGCTCGTCGCGACTGTGTTGGGGTCTCTTGCGTGCGGCGTTCGTGGTGAATGTGTTTCGTGCGCTGCGACTGCTTGCGCAGAAGCCGCAACTTCCGCGGTCCAGGCTACGGCGGCCACGGCGGGAATGTGATTTTGGAGGCGGACATAAAGTGCCACGACTTTCTTCAGCTCGAAGAAACGCTGCGAGCCGACGACGGCGGGGACGGCGAAGGCACCAGTCGCGGCCTGCATGCGAAGGACAAAGTCATAAAAGTGAGGGAAGCGACATCCTGGAGAGGCCCTGAATCCGCTCACAGCTTACGCTGCGCAGTGGCCTTCCACTCCCCTGGGACTCGGATAGTGCCGGGAGGGGTCGGCGGCGGGGCGGTCTTTGGCGCTCGTAGAGAGGGCTCTACGGAGCCCGCGCGATCGCTGCAGTTGCACGCCTTTGCCTGCGCTTTTGGCGAGCGTTCTTCGCGCGCCTGCTGTGGCTTCCAGTTGCATATACCCGGCACCGAACGAGGAGCAGATATCAGTTCAGCTGTGTGCGTGGACTGAAGCCTGCGCATTGACAGCTGCGAGCGGGTGCACACCGCTGTCTTTGAAACTCGTCCGCGCTGGCTCATCTGGACGTGTATTTCCGCCTGAGTTCATTTCAAACACGACTCGCGTCTTGCGCGTGACCGTCGGCGTTCGTCGCCATCTTCGTTTTCAGGTTCCGCTAGGCACAATCGTGAGGAAGCGCGTGCCGACCGGGCGCCTCAGCCGCGAGGGCCGCCGGTACAAGGAGAGCATTTTCTGGTGAGCGACGCCCACCTTGCGGGTCTCCTTTCAGTGAATTCTGTCTCTGCCGCGCAGCGTGCGCGTGCCTCTCCCCGTGGCACAAAACGCTGAATCTGCAGGGCTGTAAGAAGCGCACTGAGGTCAGTTGGTCGCGTTTGCACTCCGTCTCGCGCGCGCTCAGGTACCAGCTGCTTTTCGACAAGCAGAGCCTCATGGTGGCCGCAGGGGGCGAGGCGGCATCGCTCCAAGCACCTTCAAGAAGAAAGACGGCAGGCCTCCGGAGCCGGGCGAACGGAATTCCCTCGAGCTGGAGCTGCGCTTGCTGAACGACGTCGCGCTGCTCGGCGCGCCAAACAGCGGAAAGACCGCCTTTGCTGCAGCTGTCACCAGGTGCGCATAAACCGCGGGGGAGGGGGGGGCCGCTGTCGCGCGGTGCAACGCCGGCGGCCTGATTTGTCACCTTGCTTTTGCCGCTTGCATGCGTCGGAGGGGCTGATGTCTCGCGCTCTGTTTCCAGCGCCGCATGTGCATCGGCAGCAGCTGCGTGATGTGGTTCAGCCAAGTGGCTGGGAAGGACCGGACGTTGTCTGCGAAAGCCGCCCGTGGACGAGGTCTTGGCTTGTTGTCTGTAGATACCAATCCAAGATCGGTTCGGAAGGCCTACAAACGCGCAGACCACACATCGGCACGCTGCGCTACGTCGATGGGGTGGAGTTCAAGCTCATGGATCTGCCTGCGCTTTGCCCCGGAGCGCATCAGGTAAGCACCGACCAAGCGGTACAATACGAACGCTCGACGGCTCCATATATTACGCTAGAGCATAAATGATGTGGAATAATCCCTGTAGAAGGATATTGAGATCGGCGACACGGTTCATCATGCCATTGTGCGCCGGCGCGGTTTCCGCATCCCGTATCATTTACGTTGGAAGAAGCAACTGCGCGAGCGCCGCACGTTTGCCGGCTCCAGCATTCGTTGCCAGTGCATCGATGGCAGCAAGCGGCCTTCAGGCAAGCGCGGGGGCACGCGTCTCCCCGCTGGATACGCATGAACTGGAGTTCACTCGGATTCCACTTCGATCGCTTTGGGGTCAGAGCGCGTTTTTGGCGGAACGGGGCTGACATCAGCACATACGCGAATGGGCGTTCCTTTGACTGTCTCTTCCCGGTGTGTCGTGGCTGTGCAGGACAAAAAAAGGGGCATGCGCGTCCTCCGGCACTTGTATCGGTCTCGCCTGCTTGTCTACGTGATCGATGTCGCCCGGGGGAGCTCCGTCCACCGCCGGCCTGCGATCAAAGAGGAGAAGGATCGTCTGCTGCTGACTGGAGATACAGACTTCCAGGGGTCGCCCTCAGAGGGCGAGGCTGGCGAAGCGCACTACGCAGGCGTTACCGGACAGGGTGACCCGCTCGAGGACTTCTTGTATTTGCGAGAAGAGGTCATGAAGCATCGCAAAGACAACGAAGGCAAGAAGGAGTTGGTATGTACACACCGCGTTGGCGAGCTCGACGGATACCTGTTATCTGAACGCCGTGCTACAGTATGCGTTCAGGGGTGGAAGGTCGTGGGGAGCGGGCGGGAGCGGAGGGGGGGCCGTGGCAGGCGTCGGCACCATTTGAAGGCGAGTGACGGTGTGTGAGAGTCTGAAGCGATTGAGCTTGGTGCTGAGGCATCACACGCAGCCGAACGGGGTTGCGTTGGCAACAGTGCGTTGGTTGAGGTAGCGCCGTGGAAGACTAACGGAGGAACGTGCATGGTGTTGGCAAGGTGGCGGCCAGAATGGATTGGCTGTTTTGTCTTCTAGTCTTTTGTTGTCGTCTGTGTGTGCGACGCGGCAGCCACGTCTGGCATGATTTGTTTCTATTTCCTGTGTATGCGCTTGATGCTCCTTTCAGATCATCGCCACAAAGTGCGACGCCCTTCACCGGGGGTCGCTCTATCACCTCGACTCTCTATATTACCGCCTGCGGAGCCAGTATCCCGAGATCCCGATTGTCGGTGAGTTCTGCCGAATGCCTTTTTCTCGGCGCTTACTCACAGCTCAACTAGAGTGGCGGAACGGCATGGAAACGGGTTTAGGGTTACCCTATCCCTAAACCCGTTTGTTTTTTGCCAGGTTGAGGCTTGTGTACGGACTCTTGCAGCGAACCCGCTTGCTTCTACCTCGCGACGTTCTGGCACCCGAACCCCTACACCCATTTCCGTCTCGACCGACTAATCGGGTTTCGTTGCTGGTAGTGGTACTCGGTTTAACATCGGTTGCCGTGTTGCTTTCTTTGTATGAATTCGTACCAGGTGTTTCCGCTCGGTTCGGCTTGGGCTTACAAGAGGCTGTGAGCACGATTCGTCAGTTGCTAGGCCCCGAGGACTGGCTTGTCAAAGAGCGGCGCGTCCAGATGGACGAGTCCTGGGAGGAGTTTTTACTGCCAAACCAGGCCGAAGAAGACAGGGTAAGCCTAGCGTGATACCGTGCGCCAAATGTGCGATTTGCATTTGTTTCCGAATGAGCCGAACGATTCAGCGGATCGGTTCACCGTCTGCTTTCAGTTTCGCTCTGCGTCTTCGTGTATGGCGGAAACGGAAAGCAACCTGGAGGTCATGCGGCGGCGACAGTGGAGGAAGGACTGGGGAGGATCAGACTCAGAGTCTTGCCCCCGCGTAGATCTCGTTTGCTACCGTCCACCTGCATCGATTCCGCGCCACATATGACGGCTGTTTCGGTTGTGTGTTCCACTGTCCTCGGCATTAGTCATTATGGCCGCGTTACGCAGGCGCTTGTTTTGCTTGTTTGACTGCCACCAGGCTCTGCGACGGCTCGACTTTTTCCCCCTCCCGCCTGTCAATCTCCCAGCAAACGTCGGCGTATCGACCCACCCTCCGCCGTCACTGACAACAAAGATTGTGGGATCACACGGATTCTCCGAGGGTGTCAAGAAGCCTTTGAATCCTTCTCAAGCATCCGGGGTGGGCACGATTGCCACAGACCTCGATGAAGGCTGGCTGGTAGAAGGAAAACACGGAGATCTCTAAAGGCCGGAGACGCAATAGAAGCGTGAGACGCCAGTGCTTCTGGAAGGACAACAACCAGGAAGTACACAGCATTTCCAGGCTGACATGTGTGTGCACACGTCGTGTGTTTCCTGAAGGAAATCGAACACCACCACAAGATATGGGAAGCGACAACTTCGATTCGAGTTCCATTACCGTCAGGATAGCTTGATCAGGCCTTTGCGCACCGGGGCTTTGATGTGACGAGTACCGTAAGAGAACCAAATACCTGCATCATACGAAGGTTCCACATTCAGCGGGTCAACACGCTGAGCTTCTTAGAGCGCGCCGTCACAGAAGCGCGCAATGAGTGACCTCATATGGCACGCAGGGTAGGCGCCCGCCACCTGTTGCATCCAGGTGCTGATTGGATCTCGGTCCTTGCCTGATGACCCCCACATTGCCTTGTTGAAATAGCTATCGTTTACGAGTCTCGTTACGGACAGAGGTGCAGCTGAGTTGATGCCAGCGATCGCCACCGTGGAATATCATGATCCAGCTGCGGTGTTGTCCTCGCCAACAACTACAGGAGAAAGTGGCATGGTGCTACTATTTTGCCGCAGATATGTAGTTTGCATCGTCACTCCATTCGAACGGTCCTCAGACGTAGTGCTACAGTACGCTGGTTTCAGTGAAGTCAAGCTAGAGGCAGAGCACCAATGTCAAACCCGGAAAACAGACATGAAGCACGTTTCAATCAGCAACCTACGCGCTGCGCTGCAGCCGATCTCAAAACAATGATTCAGGCGAGCACTCGCGATATAATATAAGTGATTCCTTCGTACGAGGACTACCGTGCCTCTGCACTAGGGCACTGGGAAATAGTGCTGATGTAGGTTACAGCCATCCAGGCACAGAACCTGTAACAGTACCTTGCCTGACCTCAGCCCCAAGACTGTGGTATCTGTTTCAATAAGCAAGCGAAGCATGGCTCAGGCCTCGCAGTCGGTTCGTCAAGGTACATCTTCGCATAGTGAATAACCTCAGGATCACCCCCACAAAGCCATTGTCTACCAAGTACTTCCAGCAAAGGCAAGAAGCACCGTTTTATTTCTAGATGCACTAGCTTGCGCGTAAGTTCGTCGTTGCGCCCAGTCAAGCCTGACGGACCCGCCAGACGCATCGTCGAATGCTACGTGGCTCTTAGCCATAGTCCTTGCGGATCTAGAGAAGAATCCATAAAAGCCAGCTATACCAGCAATCAGGCAGCATGCGGCGTGCGCCCAAGGACAAAAGATTTCTGTGACCTGCCAGAGTAGATAGACTGCATCCGTGTGGTGACCTGTATGAAGCCCAATCGTGTTCGCGGATCGTCACGA